>NW_004955418.1:15689739-15816614 GCF_000276665.1 Chinchilla lanigera | reverse complement strand
AAGGTAGAACACAAATGATTAAGAGTTACAATAAAATTGAAATGCTTCCCTCTGTTTAAAAATAAAAATATACAGATGTTTTCTGGAATTTGCTGCTTTGAATATTTTAACAGTTGCTATTTCTCTCTTGCCCTCCACCTTCCCTTTTCCCTGCCTTCTACCCCTGCATGGACCCTTCGCCCACATAAAAACAAACAAACAAACAAACAAACAAAAAAGCACAATAAATTCCCTAATGCTTGTCTAAGATTACTGAGATCCCCATGTTGGCTGAAACCCCATACGGGTGATGGAAGATAAGTGAGTTTTGAAATGTTGATTTCTATTTTTTTTACTTGGTCAATATAAAATTAATTTCATTAGTTCTCATTATTTTCCACATAATACTTTCAATCCACAGACAAACCTACTTAAAGTAACTGTTAAACTAAGCCTATTAGAAATGAACTACACTTGTCTTGTAAACTATTTTAAATTTTAGTCTGAAATTCTTCTGCCATTTATAGAAAAGTTAAAATTTTATAATAAATGTAAAAAGAACAGAACCATCGGAGACAGACACCATCTCTTTTGTGGTGTCTAGCGCCAAATGACTTCTTAGTTTCTATTACAGGGGCAAGTCCTTGATTCATAGGTCTTTTAAGGGTCATTACATCTTTATTATGCCTACAAAACAAAGACTGATACATCTTGAAAAGCTTGTGATGCCCCTACTGAATGGAAATTTTTACTAAAAATATAATATCCTCCAGATTCAATGTAAAAATATATTACTAATAATAATCTATTGGTCCCGTGGATAAAGGGGAATTACTGTTTTATTTATACAGTTACTCATGGTTGACCATCATCTAAAATTATTAAATGCAAAATTCCAGAAACAAACAACTTACAAGTTTTAAGTTGCTTATGATTCTGAGTAGAGTGATGAAATATCTCATTCTGCTTTTTCCCACTTGGGATATGAATCGTCCTTTACCAGCATACCTACACTGTATATCCCACTGATCTTGTATTCACTTGGTTGACATTTAGGTATCAGATCTGCCGTCTTGGTACTGCTGTGCTTGTGTTTAAGACATGCCATTTTATCTAATAAGGGTCCCAAAATACAGGAGTAGTGGGAATCTAGAAATCTGGATATGCTAAAGAGAAAGTATAAAGTGTAAAAAGGTGAAAATACAGTAGAGATTATTTTCTTCTAATTTTATGACAGTATATTGCTAGAAGTGTCCTATTATTAATCCCTTACTATGTCTAATTTAGAAATTAAACTTCTTTGTAAATGCGTATGTATGGGAAACCATAGTTACATAAGGTTTCAGTGCCTAGCTGTGTGTCTGGGCAGCAGCTGGGGGAGGTCTCAGAATGTATCCCCCACGGTAAGGTAAAACCATTGTAATAACAGATATTGGGCATTTTCTAGGTATCAACCTTTCCAATAATTAATCCCTAATTATAAATATCAACCTTTAAACATATCTTAAAAGGAAAAATAAAACAAATTGAGAATTGCTCATAGTTAACATTCCAAATTAATGTTTATTTTTTAGAGCATATTCACCAAATAAGCAGGTTTTTCCACACACATAATAATACAGTGTTGCATCCATCTTTTCAAAAGGGACATTTGCATCTTATAGAATCACCAGAGCAAAGTGAGTGGGATACTTTAGAGCCACCCTTTGGTGTGAGAAGCCTGCCATACTGACACTGCCCTGGATGAATGAGAATCTGTCCTAGTTTTGAACATGCTATATTTCAGTAATCCTAGACATTTGATTTTTCTTTTCTTTTCTTCAGCACTAGAGATTGAACTCGGAGCTTTCACCCTGAGCTACTCTCCAGTTCCTTTTTTGAAAAAAAATTTTTTTGAGACAAGGTTTTGCTAAATCACTGAGTTGCCTTCTGCTTCAGGCTGGGATTATAGGCAAGTGACTCCATGTCTATCTTGTATTTTCATATACTGTACTGAATAAAAGTCAGTATAATATTTATAAGATTGCACCTACAGCATTAACACTACTGGCATACTCTCCTAATCTGAATTTTTTTAATACAAAAATGCCTTTAGTGGGGAAAGAATTGAAAACACCATCTTCCAATTCCAACAAATAAGCTAGTCACTTCTCTTAATTACATTAGGACTTCCTGCTTGTATTCTTCCCTTCCACTGTGATTTTCTGATCTTTCTAATCGGATGACACTTACTACTCTAGGTTGTATGAGGGCAGACCTCATCATCCATAAAAATGTCTAGGCTGACATAACAATCGTTCAATATTGAATCAGAGAGGACACAAGGAAGCAAATGAAAGCAATTAGAGCATTTGATTTCATTTCCTGAGGGCAAACTGCCTCCCAAATTAATGATAATTGATTTTTTATTTTTAATGATTTAATACATAATGTATGTCCATGTCACAAAAGGCAAAATGTACAGAAAGATATCCACAGGAAAGTAAATATCTTTCATCACTGGAAGCGCTACTCACAGTGGGAAGGTAAGTAAGCCATTTGGGAGAACAAATTGGCATTAGCTATTAAGATTGTGTGGAACTTCCATTTTTAGAAATAATAGAATAGTTAAATTGGATTAATTCTCCTACTGAGAACAACTAAAAAGGCTTGAAAGGTTTTAAAGGAATCTTCTCAAATACACCAAAAAACTTACAAGATGCTGAACAATGTCATTTGGGATGGGATCATCTTGAAATAAATTTCAAAAAGGTTATATTCCATCCAGGTCTGTCTCAAGTTAGGGACCTTGATAACCCCTATCTTACTGCATCCAAGTAGTAAAGATAAAACCAGAAAGAAAGTGACTCGTGTTCAGTGTACAGATCAGCAGGAGGTCCTCAAGCTCATAAATTGACTGATGGCTCTGGATGGCTGCTGTGCAAGCATTTGACAGAAGAAAATGAAATATCCTCTCTGAAGAAAAGCAACATGTTCCTAGGCCTCACATTTTCTCTTAAAAAGTTAAAGACGTGCACAAATGTGCATTATTGCCACAACCCATGTGGCTCTTGAAGTTCTCAGGGGAAAAACAGCAAGAGGATGAGAAAAATAAAGATAAGAGACAAAAGCTGAAGTTAAGTGGAGCCCTCTCTCTCCAGATGGGAGGAAGCAGACTGCTCAACCACCACAGGAGCATTTATTTAAACTTTTGACAAAGTTGGTATCATATGACCCAGCTTTGTCTAGTAACTGATTCCTTGGATTGTCCTAGGGCTTGGTGTTCTCTGGACTGAAGCAGCTTGATCATGTGGCTTGCCTCATGATCAGGGGCTTTTGTTCTCCCACTAGCCTTGCCTGATCCCTGCACAAGTGATCAATTTTCAGCTTCAGTGGTCCCCTACCCATTATAGTATGTGATGACTAAAAGCTGGAAGCCACGCAAATGTTGATCAATGAGTAGAATAGTCATATAACTGAAAAGGATAGAGCAATAAAAATGGACTGTTAGTACGTGTCATTATATTGGTGAATTTCACAAATACAATACTCAATAAACAAGCAAACATGTAGCAGAAGATTATATAGTGTGTTGTCAATAATACATAATTCAAAAACAAGCAAAACAAGTAATATGTTGCTCAAGAATAATATATAGATATACACATGGTAGAACTTAAAGACAAGGGAACACTACATACAAACCTCAGGGTCCTGGTTGACCTGAGGGAGGGGGGCACATTAGAAGTTTTGTTTTAATTTGTTTTGCTTTTTCTTTGTGGTACTCAAGATCGAATACAGGGCTTTGTGCATGCTAAGCAAGTTCTCAACCACTGAGCTATATCGTGGGAGTTTTAACCACAGTGGTCATGTATTCTCCAGAGAAAACCATCCTCTGAATTTGCTGAATTCATGCTGGAAAGCCAAACAGTATGTCCTGTTCATTGATTTCAAGTCCAGCCTGCAGTGTGTGCAAGAGCTTCTTTTCATGCAGATTTACTAATATGCCTGAGATGAGACTTCATGTACTGCTCCTAATTTATAAACAGTATCTCTCAGCACTTTAACTGGACACAGTTTAGTGGATTATATTATCAGTTCCTGAGCACTTGTCTGGCCAGAGAAATTCTGTGATTGCTTCCTCCAGAATCCAGGCTTAGCTGGGATAGACGTGAAGCAGAGAACTAGAGAAGATGCTAGAGCATGTGTACCTCCTTCTCCCCTACAGCGAGCTCAGCAGGGGTTAAGGTGGACTTTGACTGAGGTCCAGTTTTTTATTATAATACTAATTTGACTACTGTTTTGAGGAGGAAGTTATAACATTTTACTGTATGAATAACCAGAAGAAACTACAGAGCCTGCCTGTGGTTTTACCTAAGACAGGAAATTTCTGGCTCCACAGAGTGGGTCTGAGTGTGCTGTAACAGTTGAAAGGGCGATAGGGAAGAAAACTCATGCACAAGAGTCCCATTTAGCATGCATGTGCTATAATAATTGGGTACAAAAGTTGAGTCAGTAGATTAATCTATCCTCTGTACTTTTTCTGTAATACTTGTTGATATAATGGAAAATGTAGCTTCTAGTGTGCCCCAGAACTGCCTCCCTAACTAGGATGAATTCTGTCTGAAACTTGTTTGTTCCAGTTGTCATCTTAATGTAATTACTTTGCTTTATGGAACTTGTCATGAAATCAATGGGTGGACAAAGAAAGTTCTTCCGTTTGTAAGCACCAACTTGAGAATTTTAAAAAGTCTTGATAAAGTTGAATGGAATTGGGTGTGTGCACAGCCACTGCCAAAGACTGAGGTGAAAACTTAAAAATATAGAAGAGCCTCACATTTAGGTTGTCTCACAAATCTCTTTAAAGCCTTACTCTTCATTGAGGAATGTATAGAATAAAAAATTATTCCTGGGTCCTTTCCAGCTGTGTCATTTTACGATTTTTGCACATGAAAATATTTAATCACCTCTGTAAAAATGAAGAGGATTTATACTTATATCTCTGTGAAAATCTACTGTTAGCATTTCACCCACCAAAGGAAAACAATGCTACATATATATCTTAGATTTTAGGTTTGGGGATATAAATACTACTGTTTAGTGCTTGAATTACGTTTATGATCCCTGTAGGCTGAGGTTATGAATTTGATGCTTGTGTCCCTCCAAAATTCGTATGATGAAATCCTAACCTCCAATGTGATGGTGTTAGGAGGTGGGGTTTGTGGGAACAATGAGGTCAAGAAAGTGGAAACCTCATGATGAGGTTAGCACCCTTACAAAGGGGAGCCTGGGGAGCTCTCTCACCCTCTTTCTGCTATGGCAAGGTACAACAAAAAGATGAAAGTCTGTAATCTGGAAGAAGGTCAGCACCAGAACCTTATCATACTGGCATCCCAACCTGGACCTTTTAGCTTCTACAATGGTAAGAAGTAAATTTACTTTTATAAACCACCAAGTCTACAGTACTTTAATATAACAGACTAAGTTAAAATAGCTGACAAACTAATGGACCAAGAAAAATTTAGAGAGAAACTAAAATCGGTGCTTCCCTTATTCAGTTCGCCAAAGATGACATTTTAGAACTGCTTCTGTACAACTACAAATCCCATGTCCCTTTATGCTTCATGGGTGAATGGAGTCCTGAGCCTCAAGAGTACAAGACTTTCATTACTATGCACTTTGAACTCATAAATATTCTGCAACGGGTTGTTTTGGAAATGCATATCTGTTACTGAGATCAAAAGTTTTGTGTGTGTCGCTATTTTTGTTGGAGGCAAATACAGTGGTAAGAAAAAAAGACGCTTTGAAGAACATGTGTATTCTCCATTCTAGTCTACTACAAATGTTGTTTCACTACAAAATAGTCTGCTATATTTAGATCACTATTTTGGGGACTGAAAAGCTATCAATTCAAGTAGAATTTAGCACATGGCTCCTGACTTCACCCTGTATAAGAAAATAGTGTAAGAATTTACCAACAGTATTTTCTTTTCTCCAGGTTCAATTTTCCTGTTCATATATCTTTGTCTTTGTATTCATAAATGAAGTAAAACAGTAGTAATATATTGTAGCAGTACTAATATATTGTTGACTGCAGCAAATTCCATGCCACTTAGAGAAGTTAATAATGGGTAACCTCAATTCATTGGTTATGAAAATCCAAAGTTTAAAATCGTGGCTATAATTGGAGAATTGCGTTCATTGGCACTGTTTAGACAGTCAGAAATTCACCTACTTCTACATTAATGTGGGTTTTCATTTTTTAAAAATCTGCTTTTTTCCTTTTCATTCTTTTTCATTGCTCATACAGATGAATGGATTTCCTTTCAGCAGATTTGTACAAGTGGATCACACTTTGATTATTCTCTTCCTCCCCTCAACCTCTCTATCCCTCTCTCCTCCCTGGTTTCACATTTTTTGGGGTTCAAGGATCGTGAGACCTAATTCACTGCCATTATCACCCATCTATTTTAGTTACTTTTTTCTTGTTGTGGAGACAAAATACCTGACACCCAAAGTTAAGGGAGGAAAGCTTTGTTTAGCTACAAACCTCACTTTGTAGAGGTTTCATTTCATAATTAGCTGGCTCTAAGGCAGGGTGGCGTGGCAGAGGAGAACAGTTTATGGTGAGCAGACTGTAGCAAAGCAACAGGGACCTTAACTCCATCTTTCTGTCCCTTTCATATTGTATCTAGGGTGCCAGGATTAGGGTGGTGGGTGACAAACCCATCAGAGGACTGATTTAGTAATCACACACCCTTAATCTCAGCATGAGATCCAGCCGCTTCTGAAAAAGCCCCACCTATGACTGCATGAGGCTTTGGGAGGACATCTAGATACAAACCATAACACCATCCTACACTTTCTCCCCTCCCCCTTATTCCTTATTCCTTTTTCCTTATCTAATAAGTCTTCCATTTAATTTCTTGTCATCTCCTTTAAATGTCTCATATTGGGAGAAAATGCTATATGTGCCTTTCTGAGTTTGGCTTATTTTACTCAACACGAAGGTCTGTTTTCCTGCAAATGACAAAATTTGATTCTTTTTAATGGCTGAAATATATGTATGTTTTCTTTATTCATCTGTAAATTGGCACCTAGGGTGGTTACCTACTTTGATATTGTGAATTGTGCCACAGTGAATGTGGGTGTGCATGTATCCCTATAGTATGCTGACTTGATTCCTTCAGGTATATACCAAGTATACCAATGAGTGGTATAGCTAGATCAAATGATAGCTCTACTTTTAGTCTTCCTGAGGAATCTCCGTACTGATTTCCATATAGTCACTATACTAATTTACATTGTCACCTGAAGTGTAGAAGGATTTCTTTTTCCCTGCATACTCAGCAACATATATTATTTTTTTGTGTTCTCCATGACTGCCATTCTGACTCGGAAGAGATGGAATCTCAGTGGTGTTTTGGTTTGCATCTCCCTAGTGGATAAAGCTGTTGAACAGCTTTCATATATTACTGACCATTTGTTCTCCTACTTTTGAGAAATGTCTGCTCAATTCATTTGCACACTTATTGATTGAGCTGTTTTATCCTTTAAAGTTAAATTTTTGAGCTTTTTATATATTGTAGATATTGATCCTATGTCAAAAGTGTAGCTGCCGAGGGTTTTCTCCTATTTTCTAGGCTGTCTCTTCACTCTGCTTGTGCAGAAACTTTAATTTTATGTAGTTTCACGTGTGTACTCTTGCCATCATTTCCCATGCTACTGAATTCCTATTTGGAAGTATTTGCCTGTGGCTGTGGCTTTATGTGTTTCTACTGTTTTCTTTTAGCCATTTCCAAGTTTCAAGTCTTCGATCCACTTTAAACTGATTTTTGTACAGAGTTAAAGATAAAGATCCGGTTTCAGTCTTCCACAAGTACATATCTAGTATTTCCAGCACAGTTTGTTAATGAGACTGTCTTTAAAGTATAGTTTTGGTCTCTTTGTCAAGAATTAGACGGCTATAGTTGTGTGATTTATTTCTGTGATCTCTATTCTGCTTCACTGGGCTACTCATCTAATTTTGTGCTAGCATCAAGCTGTTTTTGTTAGTATGGATTTGTAAAATAATTTACTCTATTTTTTAGGATTTATTGGGCTGTTTTGGAACTTCTGTGTTTTCATATGAAGTTTAGGATCTTTTTCCTACTTCTGTGAAGAATTCTGTCAGCATTTTGATCGAGGTTGTGATGAATCTGTAGATTGGTTTTGCTAAGATGGTCATTTTGACAGTTTTAATCCAGTAACTCCATGAACATGGGCAGTTATTCCATCTTCTGGCATCTTGTCCAAGTTCTTTCTTCAGTGTTCTAAAATTTTCATCATAGAAATCTTTCATCTCCTTGGTTACATTGATCCTTAGGTATTTTTTAAGTTTTTGCAAGTAGACTGTTTTCCTGATTTCTTTCTCAGGTAGTCCAATACTGGTGTGTAGTAAAGCTACTTTTCTAATGTTGATTTTATATCTCGTTTACTTACTAAATTCATTTATTAGCTCTGGAAGTCTTTTGGTGGAGGTCCTTTAAGTATAGGATCAAATTATATGCAAACAAATATAATTTAATCTTTTCTAATTTGTATCCCTTTCATGTTTTCTTTTGTCTAATTTGTCTCACTAAAATATCAAGGTCTATACTGAAGATGAGTGGTGAAAACAGATGTCCTTGCCCCTCTCCAGATTTTGATGGTTTCAGTTTTTCCCTATCCAGAATGATGCTGGCTATGTGTTTGTGAGTCAGTGTGCATTTTGCTGAGATATGCGTGTTCTTTGTCAACAACGCAGGCTTGCAGCCAACAGATGAGGTTCCAACTCCTCCACTTCTATGAGTGAGAGTCCCTCAAGCTTTTTAGCCCAAATTTCCTAACCCATAAAATAAAAGAAATAATAATGCCAACCATAATGTTTTGCACAGCAGTCATATAATAGTGTTGGTTCCTTCTACACGTTTGGCAAGGTTATCTGACCATGTCAAACTGGAGAAATTTTAAATTGGTTGCTAAAGTATGATACAAGTGTAGTTCTGGGTTTGGTGTACATCAAACTCAGACAAAACTTTACATTTGGCTTGATTTGCAGTAAAATGAACTACTTAAGAATACTAAGAGACTGGGGTTGTAATGAAAATAAAAAACATCCAAATCAATAACACTTGAAATTCGTTGATATTTCTTAGTAAAGAATGTAGAGAACAGACTTGAAAATGTTACCATTTGAGGTTTTGGATGTTGTTAAAAGGAAAAATTTTTCTATTTTACTGCTACTATCAAATAATTAGTACACATTTTTAACTCATACTGTGTAAATCATCTAATGAAGAATTATCTCTATCTTATATTTTATTAGAAGATGCAAATTTTGACAGCACAAAGGAATACTAGAAATACTATATTTCTATAATTCCTAGAAATACTACAGAACACTAAGTAATAAGAAGTGTATCCAATCTACTGAATCAAGATCTGATTACATTTTATACCATATTTTTTTATTTTAAAGAATAAAAGAAGGATAACATAATAATAGGGGGGACTTAGCAAATTACAGACAAAATGGTAGGAAATTATCAATGGTTATCATTTTACATATTATTGTCTACAAAATAGTTTCTCAGGAAAACAAATAGACAAATAATAGTGAGTTACAGACAAAAGAGGTAGGAGATTATCAAGAGTTGTTGTACTATACTTTGGTATCTTCAAAGTGGCTTCTAAAGAAAATAAATAGAGCTATACATGAGTGACCTATTGAAAAATCATTAACTCTTCTCAATGGTTGTTGTAGGAAACACATAATAATAAACATACATCCATTTATGAAATAGGATAGGAACATTACAAACTTTACACAGTTATGGATAGATTAGTAGGAAAATATCAATGGCTGCTGTAATACGTGGTGGTATCTTCAGAGTGGTTTCTCAGGAAGACAGAGATGTGCAAGAGGGACCTATTAAGGAGTTACAGCCTAAGGGTTGTCAAAAACTGATTACATTTTAAAGACATACATTATTCTTATGCACACACCAATTTAGAGCCACAAAGACAAAGGTTTATAGTAATTAGCACATGCTCAACACCCCCAGTTATTAAGGAATACTAAGCAGTTGTCAAAAAAATACTAGTAGTTGAGAAGTTTGCTTTTAAAATGGCATAAAAATTAACCTCCTAACATTGTCTGTGGCTTGAGGTAAGATTACGACATTATCTATGAGAAAAAGCAAAGCTCTGCTGTCATCTGTCCCAGGAGGCTCAAGGATAATTGGAACTGTCAAGTAGGTTATGACCAGAGCTGCTTTGGAACTACTTTGAGGCAATTCTTGCCAATTAGTATTTCCCCAAGGACATTGAGGACAAGACACTACCCATGAAAAGGCCAGAAACACTACGAGAACCTTAGGAAACATAAATGAAAGCCAAGTACAGGCTCAAATGCTAGTCTCAAATATTAATTCTCCAGTCAGAAATTTCTATCATATATCTTTTAACAATAACAAAATAAAATATCTCTAAGTATACAAAAGTTTATTTGTAGAAAATCAGGTAAAGAATGGCAGATAGTCTTTTTAAAAAAATAAGTGTATTGCTGTGTAATAGTTGATTGATTTTGTCAATTTGAGAAGTTTAGAAGTTTAACTAAATTGGCTCAGCAATTCTACACCCTAGGGTGTAGAGGACACATCCTAGGATGGTTCATCACCTGGATCCTCTAAAGGAGAAATGAAGAAGGACGGACTGGCTTCTGTTCTTCGGAGGAGCTCCAGTCTTTGCCTTCAGCTTGGATATTGTCTCCTGGCTCCCAGCACAGATTCTTTGGCCTCCACCTCGGATCCTTCAGCCTTTCAACATAGACTCTTCATCTCTGCAATGAAGACACTCCAGCCTTCGATTGCAGATCCATCAGCCTCCTGGTACAGACTTGCATGGGATACTGCACTGAACTCCAGACCTTGGACTGAAATATTTGGTCTCCAGTGTACAGACACCCTCTGCACTCTTCCTCATCCAACTCAGTGGGTGACGACTGTAAGCCTAGCTTGTAATTTCCTATACATTTGTATATCTTGTGTTATATCTGTTTCTCTAGTAAAACACTAACTGATATATGCTGATTATTTTGTTATAAAGTATCTATATGTAAGATTTTAAAGTCTATGTTTATTATATGCACTTTTCCTATAACCGTGTCTTAATCTGCACTGTAACAGCTAAATTCACAGGTTTGGAAATGTGAATAAATCCTTCAAAAATCCAGCAGTATCAAAAATCACACATCAGGAAGGCCTGTCCTACTTATGACTTACCACAAACCTTATCAGCTTGGGAAGGGTCTTCAAGGAGAGTAATCAGAAAGGCTTCATAGGACATGTAGGCAGACAGGTGGGTCTGAGAAGGGGTAATGGGCAGAACTTCAGCTTCACATGAACCCCATCTAAATGGGATCTGATAATGCTGCTGTAGTCAAGATGCCATAGAGATCTCCATTCCATTCTTGCTTTCACTTGACAAGGATAGGTCACCCTTTCTCCATGGCAAATATTACTACATTACTCTACCTCAATGAGAAATGTCTGTGACATAAGTAAAGAGAAATATGCAGTATTGTTGCTGGTATTGAGGAATTAATGCCTTTGCTGAGAGGGTAACAAATCCTTTTACATTTCAGGTGCTTTCCAAATCTTTGATTTCATCAAAATTAAAGGAACTAGGAGATAATTAAAAATACTTTTTTGAAGTTAGATCTCCATGTGACTTCTAGCATATATATACGTGTATATATATATATAATAAGTTCAAAAACTGAATGACATGGCTAAAATAAAATTCACTGCATTCCTAACTACTAATTTATATAATCAAAATTCCTCAAGATTTACACAAAAACACTTTAAAATTGGAGGAAAAAAAATTGATGCTGAATATTAACTCATTCTAGTAACCTTCACATATAGATGCATTGATTGAAAAACAAGATTCATTCATCTCCTTAAAAGATACACATTAGATAATTTAATTGTCAACATTTATAATATGTTTATCTTGTTTTGATAGATGGAGTACCAGTAATAATTGTAGTGCTAATGCAAACCAGAAGACGGAAAAAATGGTTAGCCTTTGTGGTAACTGAAAATTAAATTTTCATTTACATTGCAATTGTATACCTAATTTTGTTTCAGAAATACATAATAACATAAGGACTTTCAATCATAAAATAAAATAGGTTAAAATTCTGGGGAGAAAGTATAGTGGGGAGGAAGGGAGAAATCTATAACTATAGAAAAGAACATGTTATTTTTAGACTAGATTTGTAAGTATCAAATCCTCATAAATTCACATTCCGCTTGACACCTTTTAAAATATAAGCTTTAAATGTCAGCATTTATAATATGTCAGAAATCATATCATTGACAACTATGTAAGTATAAAAATTTTAAATATAAGAGATTTAGATTTAACATTTTAAAACTGTCAATGTTAAGTAGATACATATCAAAATTATTTTATAGAATGTAGTAGCAAATAGACTTACACTGGCAGGTCAGTAGTTATGTAATATCTGGAAATTTTAGGGTTATTGAAAGAGTTATCAAGATCCAATATCTTTCTTTTTTTTTTTTTCCAGTACTGGGAATTGAACTCATGACCTTGCACTTGCCAGGCAGGTGCTGTGCCACTGAGCTAAATCCCCAGCCCCCAAGATCCAATATCTTTCCATATGGTGAAGATTAAACCTAGACTTGTATGTCTCACCATGCACTAAACTAAAATTGAAATGGATCAAAGATCTAAATATTTAAACAATATCAACTGCTAGACAATAAAATGGGTAAAACTCTTGAAGACATAAGTGTAGACAAAGATTTTATGAATAAAACCTGATTACACAGGAAATATTACAAAGAATCAACAACCGGGATCATGTTATAGTAAAGAGCTTTTGTACAGCAAAAGAAACCGCCAGTAGAGAGAAGAGACAACCCACCAGACAGGAAAAAAATTTTTACCTACTATTCCTCAAACAAAGGACTAACATCTAGACTATATAAAGAATTCAAAAAAAATCAGATGCCCCCCAAATTTAGAGACCCAATCCAAAAACAGTTATCTGAAGTGAACAGACATTTCTCAGATGAACAAGTACAAACAGCAAATAAATACATGTAAAAATATTCAACATCGTTTGAGAAAGGCAGATTAAAGCAGCGCTGAGATTCCATCTCACGCCAGGGAGAATGGCTATCATCAAGAAATCAACCAGTAGCAAACGGGCTGGGGATTTAGCTCAGCGGCAAAGTGCCTGCCTGGCAAGCGCAAGGTTGTGAGTTCGATTCCTGGTACCAGAAGAAAAACAAAACAAACAAACAAACAACCAATAGCAAATGTTAGTGAGGTTGTGGGGAAAAAGGAACACTTCCCTGCTGTTGGTGAGAGTGTAAAGTGAAAATCATTGTCGGGAGCCACTGGAGCTGGATATTGGTCATATGTGTGAGGGCAGAACAGAGCCAGAGTGCCTCAGGCAGTCAAGCTACTTCAGTACTGAGAAACGCATCCTGCCTGCACAATTACAGGTGTTAGTCGCTAGGCAACATTACTTCTTCTGATACTAACTTTGAAAGAGTATAAAATAAACACCCTTACTGTTGAGGTCAGTACTGTTGCCCATCAGGTAAGAGGTAACTCCACCTGACTCTGGCTATTGTCTCTCGTCTTTATTTTCTAAATCTTCTCTCTGTTTTCTCCTGGGAACCACTGAGAGACCACCGAGCCCCACAATAGTTATGGAGATTCCTCAGAAAACTAAAACTAGAGGTTCCATTTGACCCGGCTATTCCCTTTCTAGGTATCTTTCCAGAAGAGTCAAAAGCATCATACCACAGCAATATATATGCACTTATGTTTATAGCAGCAAACTTTGTAATAACTAACTCTTGAAAACAGCCCAGTTGCCTTTCAGTGGATGAATGGATAAAGAAAATGTGGTTTTTATATACAGTGGAGTACTACTCTGCCATAAAAAGATAAACTTGAGGCATTTTTAGGTAAATGGATGCACCTTGAGACCACAATTTTAAGTGAAACAAATTGATATGCATGTTTAAATATCACATTGTTTCTCTTGTGTGAGAAACCCAAAAGGTAAATAAGGACCAAAATGGATGATAGATACTGGAAAATAGCGGGAAAATGTTCGAATGGGAACAGGAACAACGGAGGGGGAGGGGAAAGGGAAATGAAGGCAGATGGATGAAAAATTAAAAAGAATAGAAGGAAAACAATAGAAACAAAGTTTTGTAAAGGGAGAGGTGAAGAAAGACTGAAAGGAAGGGAAGAGAAGAGAAGGGAATGGAATGGAATGGAATGGAAAAAAGAGTTAGTGTACATTATGTACAGGTACAAATTCCCTATCATGAATGTTGTCATATGTATGTCAAAAGTATGCCAATAAATTATTTTTTTTAAAAAGGCAGCCAACGCCCAAGACACAGTTCAGCCAGAGCTTTGGACTGAGTAGCTCTAGGATGGACTGAACTGATTCCTGGAGGGACCAGAGAAGCCCTCAGAGGAATTCTGGTAGCTCCAGGAACGCATTTAAAAAGTACACTCTGACCTACGATTTCTTTCTGCCAGTTTTTGAGCACATAATATATAGTAGATTCATCAGTAATAGTACTTAGCTTGCATCTTGAGATTTAAAAGTTTATGGGACAATGATGTCCAGTTTTATGAATTCTTTCCATATGTTTTCTCCCAAGGTTTATATATGACAATAGCTGGAAGCCAAAGAATAAGACATACAAGTTGCAAAAGCTTTGTAGAGAAAGTGACAGAACTCAGTTTAAAGTACAACATGGAGAACTGAGTAAAACACTTACCACAAAACACATGCACATGCACACACCCACACACAATTTACAATACCATGCTGAAACTAACTACCTGGAATTGGTGCATATTCCACAGGTTGTAAGTCTCTCACAAAACTGTCTTCACTTTACACCAGTCACAAGTTTAGGGATTGCTCAGGTTACTCACACTTGTAACCAACAGGCTACAAATTCAAAGTTTTCCATCATTTCTTGCATTTGATAATTTGCTAGAACCCAGGAAGGCACTATGCATATAGTTCCATTTCAAAGGATACAGCTCAGGAAGAGATGCACAGTACAAGGTCTGAGAAGCCTCTGTGTTGGGAGCGCATATCATTTTATGGCACATCAGTGAGCCTGTCCAACCAGAAACCGCACCTGAGTTTCAGGCATCTCACGTCTTTTCTAGAATTTCACTATGTAGGATGACGGGTTGAATCACCTGCTATGTGACTGAATTCCTTTTTCTCTCCAGAGCTCTGGCTAATATGATAGGGCTTAGAGCCCGGACTCTCTAGTCACACACTTGCTCTTTCTGGTGTGACTGGCCCATCCTGAGTCATCTCAGTAGTGATAGGGCAAGAGAGACTCCATTTTCTTTTTTTAACTCCATATTAAGAGAATCCCTTAAATTCACTTAAACTGTAGTTGACCCCACTCTTCACCCCCTCTCCTTGGTTAGTTACCAACCCACTAAAAGGAGAGCAGAGTCATAAAATGAGAACAGAACAAACAGGACAAATTGGGAGGTAGGCTAAAAGTTAAACTGCTATGGTCATCTGGAATCTGGCTGCCTGACTGCTTCTGGCAAAAGAAACTTTGTGATAATTGTGTGACATTCTTGTAAGATTCCCCAAAATGAGGTAAGGGTTACCATGGAAACCTAAAATGTACTTAAACCAAAGGTGAGACCCAGATCAGGGCTGACGTCTTCTCTGGCTCCTGGTTAGAGACTGACGGTCAGCCAGCTCAATAAAGCTTTGTTCATTCCTGCTCTTTTGGGCTCTTGTGAATGCCATTCTTGATGAACTCGCTTGCTGTATCAGCAGCATAAACTTAGTGTGGCCCAAGGAGCTTACCAGGAATAATGAAGGCATTTCTGCTACTCAGGAAATTCCAAAAATTTAGAAGTTTCTTCTGAGGAATGAGGATCGAAGACCAACCAGATTATTTATTATACAACAATGTTCTTGAAACCCTTTCATTGCTTTTCATTACTGTTAAAATGCATGTTGACTTGATCTATAATTATGTTTCTGTGTTATCACTTCTATGCTTACTTTACTGGTCATTTTCCCCTCATTCCCTGCCCAATTAAATGCCCTGGACTTCTTTCAGTCTTTAATATCTCTTTCCTTCCCAAAGGGCCTTTTGTATGATATTTTATCTTCATGAAATAATCTCTAAACTTTTATCAATACAACCCACAAATATTCAAATCTTAACTCATGTATAGCTTCCAAAGCCTTCTCATCCCACTTGATCTCCCCAAATAAGCTCTAGGTCTCAGATCTTCTTGTATTATCTCATAAAATTTACTTCAAATGAACTAGTGTTTCATAGCACTACTTCTACCTTAATTACATATCTAAATTTATAATGAGTCATTGAATATTTGCATCTTCTGCCAGAATGGTGATTCAGTAAAATCAGGTACTACATTTCAAGGGTCTAATACAATACTTTACGTAAAATACTTTCTGAATAATCATTGTTGGGTCAAAGAATGGAATCAGTAAGTGAGCAAATACTGCCTTTAAGCATTCCTAAAAATTCTCATCCTTTCAATAGTGAAAATTCCCTAGATTTTTATTATCTCAGAACTTTTAAAATTTTATAAATAAAAGCTATATGACTTATTAACCCTAAAAGGATCCCTCACACATTATTGTCAAGTTATTACAGTCATTTGTTTGCAGTTCATCAGTGCTAATCTATACTCCCCAGGGAGTGAGATTGTCCCTGACACAAAAGGCCCTGTTAATTTTTTTATTTTCAGCGTTTTTCCCAGTAAATCAAGTTTTAATTCACTGTCTGTAACATAAAATTTAAGTCTGTTACATACGATCTTCTAAAAGTTCATAGGTTATAGTCTAATTTAGTAGCAAAGGACAAATATGTAAAAATGTCACTTCCCTAAAGCCCTTCATGGTACCAGCTTTTCATCTCAGTTGCTGTCAATCCTGGTTATAAGTCGTTTATTATTTAATAAATGCTCATGTGTTACCATTATTATTGAAATTAGAATTTAAAACTACTGAAAGTACTTTTTAAATGTATCAGTACCCCCATTAAAGCGGATTCTGTGTCTATGGGGACCCATCATTGATCTCTTTTTCAAAAACTCAGGTGATTAGATTATACAGTTAGTTGTGACCCACTGGATTAGGTAAAGCATTTATCATAGTGATGACTTGGTACATAAATTCATTCCCACTAAGAGCACATGTTATGTCTCCTAATTTCCTAATTGCTTAGCCTTGGTTAAAATATCCATATATTATCTGCAAAGGGATAGTGACTGTGCAGAAAGCCCTTGGGTAGCTGCCCAGTTCACAAATATCCCTTCCCTGTAGACAGCCCTGATGTATTGGACCAGCTATGCTTGTATATTATAACCCTGTCCTGCTGGCATACATAATTAGCATATAAGTAGATGGTAAAAGTAAATCATTCCAATAACCTCTCCTTTGAATTCAGTGCTTATAACACAAAGTTGAGAGATAGCATGCTGGTAATTCTTTTTTGTAGCATTTTCCAATTTTCTCAGTATAAATACTCATGCCATGGCCAACTTCAAGCTACAAATGTAATAACATTTGTTTTGCAAGATTGTCCAGCACCTAAGAGTTTGTTCCTTTAGGTCTCAGAAAATGAGCTAACTCCAGCATACCAGTTGAGCCGAGTCACTTTAATGTCATGCTTTCCATAAAATTCAAGTATGCTCCCTGCTCTTTCTGTTGCATTTCCAGGGCTAAATAGTGTAAATCTTTCTTAAATTCTGTGAGACACCACTACCATCCATTTTCTTTTATATATTTAAACTTGTCACAACCCACTTTTAATGCATGCAATAAAAAAAATCTGGAAGAATGTGGTCATTCCGTAATGATTTATCTTTTTAGTTTAACCAGACGCCAAAAATACAGTCTTAGAAGGCCTTGAGAGAAGTAAAAATGGTAGGGCTGGGGTATCTCAGGGGTAGTGTGTGCTTAGCATGTGAAAAGTGCAGGACAGGAAGAAGAGTTTCAGTGAGGAATTGCTGAGCACCTAAATGGTAGCTTCAAGACACTGTGTCTTTCAGGAAGACACTGAAAGAGAAGAACCTTAAGTAAGGCCAGAATAAGAGAATGCTGAAGACAAAATCTTACTTTCTGAATTCAGCCTAGTGTACTTTCTACCCTGGCACTTTCTACCTCCTTTGGCCAGAACTGCACAAACTTTTTGGAAGAGCTATTGATCCAAACACTATTAAAGTTGAATTTATTTATTTTCAAGTGCTAAAGTTAGATTCCTTAAAGAAGCTGAGATAGTAAAGCACTGAGGAGAAGGGAAGAGAAAGAGGAATTGGGGATAACAAATTGGGTGAGAAAAATTATGTCTGATCCTACCTCCCACGTAAACCAAGATACTAAGACATTATGTTTCTCCAAATTGTTTCAAAATTTTACCCAGAACGATGTCAATATATAACATGACAAACTATGTTTGTTATCGGAGAGAGACTTAGTGATATTATAAACAAACAGGTAAACAGGGAAGGGAAAACAATTAAAAATAAAGATATCAGTGTAAAAGAAAAAGTAATTACAATAATTTATTCACATTCTTCACCAATTTGATGGCATGTAGCTAATAATATGCACATCAGTAAATATATTTCCTATAAACCTGGCTCTTTTAGCTAGTTTATTTCTACAGTACCTACCTCTACTGTTTAGACTGTCAATTGCTGCTCAAACCTTTAAAAAATTATCAGATGGAAAGAAAAGGGACATAGGGCACTAGCAGTGAGAGTGTAAATTAATACAGCCACTGTGCAAAATGACATGGAGGTTCTTCAAGAAATTTAAGATGACTATGTGATTCAGCAATCCCATTTCTGGGTGATACCCAAAATATCTGAAATTAGTATGTCGAAGAGATATTTATGCTCTATGTTCACTGTTGCACTACGCATAATAGCCAAATTAAGGAATCAACCTAAATATATAAAAGCAGTTAAACTGATAAAGAAAATACACAGGACTAGAAAGGAAAGAAATTCTTATGTGACAGCATGGATAAAGTTGGAGGGCATTGTGTTAGTGTAAGGTTCTCACTCATATGGAGAGTTTTAAATAACTGAACTCAAAATGGAGGGAGAATGGTTGTTGCCAGAGGCTGGGGTTGGGGCCAAGGGAGAGATGATAGTAAAGGGGTACAGAGCCTCAGATGGGAGGAATACATTTTAATTTGGTTTAGTTTTTGAGCTTTATCCCAGAGCATAACGACTATAGTCACCAATGATGTATTTTACATTTCAAAATTGATGAGAGTAATTTTCAAATGTTTTTTGCCATAAAAAATAAGTATTTGATGTGACATGTGACAGCTTAGTTTAATTAACCCACATTTTATTCATAAATCATAACATCACCTTATACCCACAAGTACATACAACTTCAATTTATCAATATCTAATTAAAAACCCATTAGAAGAGTAAAGAAAATGAAAGAATCAAGATAAAACTAAACTATCATCATAATAAATTATTATGCCATTTCCTGTGTGATTTTGAGATTCTTATTTCTTTTGTTCCCCCTGCTCAACCAAAAAGGATAGTTAGACTATCCCTAAAGCCTATGCAAATTCTAGAGTTCTTTATATATGCACATACACTTTTCATGTATGCACTGAGAAAAGAGGAAATTATACAATTATATGCTTTATGGTCTTCAAACTTTTTTTTCAAGTTCACCTGTGAGAAAAATGTTCTGGCAGTACTAACCTAGCATATAATCAATCCATACTTAATCCCCAGGGTAGGGCTCTTAGTTTTAGAAAAACAAAAAAGGAATGTAATAGAAGAGCAACATGTAGATGCTTTTCCACTTGGCTTTAGCATCTCAGGGCACACATCTTAAGAAATGCTGCTACAGAGTCGTAGACTTAAAAAAGTAGAGTTTGAGGGACTCAGGAAACATTCTAATATGCTCATTTTCACTCTACTTTCTGTTCCCTCACAAAATATCCATTGAACATACAAACAGCATCCATGAAAATTATTTCTGATAAGAAACAGTTTCAGGTAATTAAAAATCCTGGAAAATTAAATTATGGTCTGTATTTAATTTGTGCATTATATAATTAAATGAGCTTTTCTCCTAATTGAAGGCATGACTTTGAGAGTTGATTATCTAAAAATAATTTTCTAAACAATAATTCTTCCCTGCTGAAACATTAGCATGAGAAGTGGGTGAACTTGGTTTCCTCAAACTGGACCTGCCTTGAATTCTGTATCTCTTTTCACTGATGAGTATGAGCAGTGATTTCAGCATTCACAAATTAATGAGATCATGACATGAACTGCAAGGGAGATAAAAATCTAGAGCTCTCTGCAAACTTAGGAAATAAATTGTTAATTGACCTTTTACTCCTGCGTTAAACTGGACTGCATGAGTGATGCATTATGTGAAGCAGTCTTTGTTTTCTTTCTTTTCACATGGGGTTGTGGGTCCAGACATCATACAGGCAAAACACAGTGATCCTACACACTTTGCTTTTTTGTGTTCAATACAAGACAGTGAATCACCTCTGCTCCTTGGGTCCTGGAACTGAAGAAATGACTATGACAGGTCACTGCCATATTGAAGTAACCAATGCACAGTCGGGAGAAATCAAATAGCACAATTCTGGACCATATGCCAGGAGAGTAAAGTACGTGATTATTCCAGCTGAAAATGTTAATATAGGAAAGCTGAGAAAGAGGAATGGGGTCAAGAGCCAGCGAAACAAAACAAAGTAAAAATAAAACCAAGAACAAGTACAAGAGGTTGATGGCCAGGGCCACACAGATTAGCTATGGTGGCGTGGAAAGCTCACAGCGGGTCTCTGACAGCCGAGAAGGCAGAGAGGGACAAGTCAACGTGGAACGGTTCTGTCATGCAGACAGGGGAGCAAGCGGCAGGGAGGGGAACAAACCTATAGCAAGGAAGGCATTTGCCCCTTCACGTAGGCACTAACAGATGCCCACTGAGTTGTGTCTGTGCAAGAGGCCTAAACCTGATTCATTTGCAAACTCCCACTTCTGTGCAAGAGCCAAAGGCGATTAGATCCCCTGATCGGCTGCCTCAACGCTAGAGTCACCAACATCCTCCGGCTTTATGGACGCAGGCGTAATATAGATGGATAGAAATATCTATCGTTACCTGAGAAAGGGATGTTGACTGAGGCCCAGATCGCTGACTCCAGCTTTGTTCATCTGTGTGCAGCACACAGCCCATGGCTACCCTGGCTAGAAGCAAACACTGCGGGAGAAACAATCCCGGAACTACTGAAAACCCTGCTCCGAGTTGCCCAGGGTGGATTTGGGATTAAAGACAGAAGTCAGTTATAGAAAAAAATTAAATACACAATGTTTGAATGTCTAGGTTTATCACCTAAAAAAAGTTATGTTCCTAGGTTTGGATTTAAACAAATAATGAAAAAAATAATCCCCCCCGGAAATTTTTCTCCTTGAAATTTAAGGACAAGATATAGTACCACAATTTGAAAACAATGAGAATAGTATATTTCTATAAAGTTAGTGTTTTCCTGATTTTGAAAGAATAATTTATTTTAGATAAGAAGCTTCATATTCAAGACTGATAATTAAAATAGACTCTTCCCAAAATCTCATAATCCCATAGTTTTTAATTTAGTTTCAAGATGTTCAGATGGTAATGTGAATATAAGTGGTACCTCAATTCTTTTTCAAATGAAATACCTTGATGACTATATTCATTTTCTCTTGACAGGGAATTATTATTGCTTTCAATTTAATCTTAGCTCTTCACATGCTACAGAAATTTTCATGGCTAAACTCTTTTAAATTATCTTAATTTATGATTTATCCACCATAAAAAATGAATGTGCTTGCCCTACAATAAGGCAGAATAACATGAACTGGACTGTAGATGACTTTAAATTTGGTTTTCTAGAGATATTTCCTTAAAACATTTCTTCTGGGTAGCTAAATATCAAATCCCTGGATTCATTGCAGGGGCAAGTTTGGGGAGCCTACTGAGCTGATAGTGTATGTAACTTGTTCATTCATACAACTGATAGAAGGCCAAACAGATACATGGTCAAAGCTGGAGACTGCTGAATCAAAGGGCAAGCGAACTTTCAGGTCTTGGAGTCCATGGAAGAAGAAAAGGCCAACTGGTGTTCCCTAAGGACAGGATTGAGATCACCAATCCCAAGGGAGAGGCTATTTGCTCTCTGCCCTATTTTTGGAACATTCTGCTGGGAGAAGGTAGAGGAGAACAGGATATATATGTAGTATAAATAAATCTGATATATGAGGCCAAGACCTAGAGGCTAAACTTCCCTTAGCTTCACACCTATTAACAATACATATCCTACAGAAATAAAAATTATTGGAGCTGGGGATTTAGCTCAGTGGCACAGCGCCTGCCCAGCAAGCGCAAGGTCGTGAATTTGATCCCCGGTACTGGAAAAAAAACGAAACAAAAACAAAAGAATTAAAAATTATTGTGAAAATCAGTATGAATACCTTCCTTGTACAGGTATCTACAGTTACAAGTGTGTACTGGTTCAAATAGGCATTATTTTTGATTCCATATTTACTCCATCTATGTAAAACAGATGTCAGTGAGGTGGACAACAGCTAATAATTTAAGTTGGATTTGTAAATAGATCACATTGAACAGCTAGGTCTCTGCAGTCAAATCACTGCAGTCAAATCACCGTACTGAAGATCAGTACAGTGACAGCATTCTCAACAACAGTACTTGACAACAAGTGCTCTTTGTTATAAGTTTCAGCTTCTTTGTTTAACACTACCAATGTACTTTTGCAAATCTTCACATTTTGAAAAGATTTCATACACTACAAATAATAGCATTTGAGGAAAAGAACAGTGAGGGTTTAACATTAAAAATCAGTGCAACTTTGAAATCAACACCCTAATGATTCTCGTTTGGTTAAATTTCCATAAGCATGTGGTAGCTTAGTTGCTCCAACCTTTGTGGCATTTTAGCTAGCACCATTATACCTTCTTTCCAAATGGATGTTTTTGAAGTTGGCACTTAGCAGTTTAAGGAAAATTTAAAATGCAATCCAATGGTAACTTTTTGATTATATTTTTTTTTCTTTTAACACAAGGGACATATCTTTAGGCTTCTTTAGCTTTACTCAAAACTCCCCCTAAGAACTTAAAATGTAGTTAAAACAAAAACAAGAACCAATTTATCAATTCTTAGAGCCACTAAACAAACCACATTTGAAGAGACATAATGAAAAGATATTTCTAAAAGGATATAGTCAGCTTTTTTCATAAAGTTTTGATATAGTGTGAAACATTTTCTCTTTGTGTAAAAAAACTTTGCTCTAATAGCTTTAAGACATTAATATGCTGGTGAAAATTGTGCATGAATCTAAATAAATTTCATTCCCTTGTTTACCAGTCAAATATGAGCTGATTAGTATTAAAGAACACATTATGGGAGAACAGGATGTATATACCTCATCATTGTTATGACAACAAGTGGAATCATGACACTCATCACTAAGCCCCCTTGCCTGTGGAAAAGCTTTCCATAAGGAACATTGCAAGAGAATAAATTGCTGTAAACTAGGACAAACATCCCATAAAATTAAGCTGTAAGAACATAAACAACTGTTCTGACAAGACTACTTTCACAGAACACATTTTATCACTTATGCTTGAGCCAACTGTGTATCAGAGAGGCTTACGTGAAGAAAAATCAACCCTGGCAGGTGGGTGAGCAGGACTTCCACAGCGATCTCACAGGGACCTGTGGTTTTATTAAAGACTGCTCCTTCCATGGCTTACAGAAATCAAGCACTTTTCTCCAAGGAAAAGAAATGGTGATGAGATTTTTAAAACTTTGCTCAATTGTACTGAACTTGGCCAGTGTTGAATCATTCCCACCCCTCTTCCACCTACTTCACAGCTTGAGTAATACTTAAATCTGTACTCAGTCAAGTGAATCTGAGTTCCAGGACATTTCCTCCCTCATCTCCTAGGTAAAAGGGAATGGGAAGATTGTGGGGGAATGAGCTTTTCAGTTCTCTGATCATATGTGCGCACGCACACACACACACACACACACACACACACACACACACACACACACGTGGGTATGTGTTTTCCTTCTCAAGTACAACCTTAACACACCACAGGTGGACTTAACACACTACTTTTCTCTACATCACCTCCTACTACCAGTGGAGCCAGAGCTGGACTGATAAATTAGACAGCAATGGTAAGTTATCTCCCGGGTCACCAGTCTTTGATGGGTGTCAAAATGAAGGCTGAGGGCTAGGGATTTGGTTCAGTGACACAGCACCTGCCTGCGAAGTGTGAGGTCCTGAATTTGATTCCCAGTACCAAAAGACAAAGCAAAAACAAAAAAAAAAAAAAAAGAAGGTTGATATTTACTACATATGCACCAGTCATTAAAATGGTGAAATATTTTCATATTGATTCCTCCGAGGTCCCTAGTGCCTTGGTCTATTGGATCACCCTGATCTCCGAGTCCCTTGCCTGAGGGACTCACCTCTCCTTACCCACTCTGAACTTTACCAAAGAGAAGATAAATGATTGATGCCTGGTCCAGCTGGGTCTCCAGTCCTTGCACTGTACAGGAACCATTCTGATTGGTCTATGGTACATAGGTAATATGAATTTTTAAATAGTTTTAATATTATCCCTATCAAGCCCTCACCAGAAATGCCACATGATGGGAAAAATTGCATTTGGTGGAACTTTTGTCAACAGTCACTGCATGACATTGGGAAGGACAGTGCTAAGATCTATGAGGCAGAAATAGAAGTGAGACCTTAAGAAAGGACTCGTGCAAAGCACACAGCTCTTTGAGAAGAGTGCATCTTGTTCATTGCAGTGTTAGGAATCGTGGTACAGCCTCCGGGGAATTATTGGGACAATAGAGGAAAGGTTATTCTCCCTCCTTCAGATATACTAGGTAACCTTTATCATAAAATATATTTTGAACAAATATTGGAGTATTAGTTTCAAGTGAGCAAATTATTAGCCATCCTGGGATATGAATATGTTAGCCCAATGCTATTTTAGCAAACCTCTCCCTTACTTCCAGAGAGTTCGGAGCCTACCTGTGTCCTGGAACCCAGCCTGTCCTCAACGATATTTAAGAGCTGGCTTTCTGTTCTCATCATATCAACTTTCCTGCTGCTGCCGGCTGCTTTGGCACCAGCCTTGCACTCTCTCCCACCAAGTAGCTTCTGGCCACAGATTCCCAACAGTGCCTCTTCTGCACAGTTCTACATCCTTCTTCGTTTCTGCACATCTTCGTCCTTCTTCATCTCGCAAGAACATGTCTTCACTGGCGCCTCCTCCTGGTGACACCTTATCAACTGAGCACTGTGCACTTTCTCACGTGAATCCACGTTTTCCTCATTTCAGTCTTCTACTGGGTTCTCCATCTGCAATTTTTGTTGGATTATACGGACATGACCATTCCCTCTTTGCTTCCTCTCTCCAGCTACTGTGGTATCTGAATGACCTCCTGTATCTTGACATTCTCTACTGGGCTCCTTTTCCCCTGAAGTACTCAACCTTGCTGATCCCTGAATGCAGCCTGTTTGTTCCTATATCTCTATGTTCAATGTTTTGCTCTGCTTAGGATGTAATCTTTGTTCAGTGCAGAGGACAACACATTTCCAGGCTGGCTGTCAGGCTCCTTCACCCAGCCAAGTTAAGTTTTCCTCCCATGGCCTCTCTAAGCTTCTTATCTTCTTCCTGGAACTCAGCTCACTTGGCTACTGTGGCCTTTGTGATTGATTATCCCCCTCACTAAATGCGAGCACTCAGGAATGTTATCCTCAGCACCCAGCACACTGGGTGGTGCATAGAAAATTCTTGATAAATTTTTGTGTAATAAATAAATACTACAAATTTTAAAAGATAAGTGCTGCTTCTAATGCAACTCTGCAAAGCAGGTAGATCATCGTCATTCTCAATTTACAGATGAGGAAATCGAGCACAGAGTAATTAAGTGACTTTCCCAATGTCACATAATCAGGGAATATGGAAGTGTTTCAAATCTACCAGTGGTCTCCAAAGCCTATGTGCTTAACTGCTACTTTACAATCTATGCCTCTTGCTTTTGAGTTGAGGATCAAGCCATAGCAATCATAGAGTATTATTTGCCAATAGTTCAAAATAAGCCTCAATTTAAAAGCTATATATTGGGTAGTAAAACATGTTTTATATTTAGGCTATTTTAATCTACTGCATGCATTTTGTCTAGGTCTAAATGGCAGGAACCTGGAGCCAGGGTACAAGCTAAGAAAGTAAATAAGTAGGACCAGATGAAAAATACTAAAAATCATATCCATAGGATAAAGCAAGGATCAAGTCCCCAAAATGTGTTTAAAATGATCCTATGGTGAAGGCAGGAGAATCTGAGAGAGCAAAAGCAACGCTCTAGAGGTTGGAGAGGCAAAGAGATTTGCAAATTCTACCAGTGTATTTTTCTGCTAAGTCACAATAGGAGTTAACTTTGTGTTGATTGGTTCATTCACAGTGAACATTCACCCACTGTTGACAGTTGTAATTGCTCCTCACTTAATTGTACCTAACAGGCTTGAGGTTATACCACAGTGATCAATGATAGCTATTCAACTTGGAAATTTATGCCAAAGAATGTTGGGTTTCTCAGAGATTTCTGTGAGCCTTAAATTAGGGCAGAAGTATTTATCAGATAACTGGATAGTTAACTGGATTTACAGTGACTGACCTTATCTCCCACACCCTCCAGCATTGCATCTGTTGTACATTCTTCCTTTATAATCAGATGAGCCTCAGAGAACCCCTTAAGTGAGATTAATCATGGTCTATAAATAAGTAGTTAGCTAGCTAAAATTTCATGCCTAGAACTAGCCAGGGACTAAAAGTAAGAAAATTAAAAATAACAGCGTGGAATGTCAGCAAGGTATTTTCCATCATTCTTAAGCTTTCCTGTGTGCTTAGTTCACAGGCATACACAAACCAAGCAGCAAGTCGCAAGTGAATTTCAAGATGGCTGACTCTGAAGATTTTTCCTTCAAATATGATAGTTGTTGCTATGCATCCAAATGAAACATTTGAAACTCATCTCTGATTAGCCCCTCGCCAAACACAGACACACACACACATACACACACACACACACACACACACACACACATGCAGAGAGGAAGAATAGCAAATATGCTTATATATCTCTGCAGCTCAATTAGCCAAGAGTCTAGTTTCTTTTCTTTTTAATTTTTATTTTTATTAATACATGTTTGCAGTACATAATGATTACATTCATCATGGGTAGTTGGTACATGTACATAACATTTCTAATTCATTTTACTTTCCCTTCCCCTTCCCTACATCTCCCTTTTCTCCATCTGTTGGTTCCCTGTAATGATGGTTGGCATGGGTCCCTATCCACAGGAGTATTCTTCTCTCTCTGGGGCTGTACTTGGTGCCATCAGCAGACTTCCCTCCCACCTTGGCAGAAAGGCCTTCAGAAAAACAGGGCATGAGGAAGCAGTAGGCCATGCACCAGTGTTGCATCCCCAAGAAGTTGCTGATTGGCAAGTGCATTTCAAGTTAAGGGAAGAGTTCTGTTAGTGTGCCACATTGGGCTGCCAGACTGTCCTGAAATACCAGGTCGGCTGAACCAAAGAAGGCATTATCCTCTGAAAGTAGAGAATTTGCTGCTTTCCAGAATTGGGACCATCTCTCTTCAGTGTGATGATGTCTCTAGAGAATGCCCTGAACAGAGCTGAAGGCCTAGATCCTACCTTGATTCCTCACAGTTAAGACTCCAGAAAGTCACTGAGCTTCTATTTTCTTATTTATATATGGAAATAATACCATCTCTCATTTCTGTAAAAACAGTATATCTGAAAATGCTTTGTTAAGTGTTAAACAAGTCTAATATGTGTTAATAGTGGTGTATGTGGCATTGTCAATTTTTGCTGGCTTCTTGAATGACCTATTAACCTCAGCAACATAAAATCAGTAAGGTCAAAAGGTCTGTGTTAATGCTTCAAGGGAATTGCTACACATGAAGTTTGAACTAGAATCCCAATGGTATAAAAATATAGCCAATATACTGCCTGCCTTAAGCATTGCACTGAACCTAATGTTTAGTTTAGCTTTAGTTTAGTTTAGTTTAGTTTACTTTAGTTTAGTTATTTGATGGCATTCCTTCTTGTGACTTCGTACGTTGGGATAAAGTACAGCCCCAAAGTACAACTCACCCTATTAATATGACAGCAGACTCAGTCCAGTGACTCACAGGATAAATGTCACTGGAAAAAGACACACTCAGAAATAATGCTGTCCCAGTTCCCTATGTATTCCTTATTCAAGTCAATCTAACACTGAAAATGGACTATCACAGTCCCCAGTGCTTTCCCTATGAATCTCTCACTACCCTCCTCCTCAGGCAGCCATTAGTCATTTGAAGAGTATCTACTCCACAGGCATGTGGGTTCCTGTCACCCTGGCAACCCTCTCCAACCACTACCTTAGCTTCTCGAAGTGTGATCTCATCTTTGACCCTTTCCAAAAGTAAAGTATTCTCTCATAAACTGGGAGGGTGATGCATGAAGTTATGAGGGTGAAGCCAAAGGTGCGATGGACCCCAGAGAGTTGGAGAAGACAGGAATGTGAAACATCTGCTGAGAGAAATGGAAGGCAGTGAGTAAAGTCACCTCAAGTGAGAGGCCATATGGTGTACAACCAGAAAGGTCATAGGGATGGAGCCACTCAAGACCTTTGAAACTTCTATCCCACCAAAACCTGCCCCACATGCTGGACATGGAGCTACAAGATTTAATGTTCACCCTGTTGAGTTTTAGTCTTACTTTGTTTCAATTCCTCTCTACCCACCTATTCCTCCCTTTTGGAATGGGAACATTTATCCTGCGCCATGTTGGAAGTATTTAAATTTCTTTTTCTTTTTTATTTTTATAGGGACTCATAGCTAAGTGTTGGCCTTGAGTCTCAGAGAAGACTTTGAACTTGAACTTTTCAGCGATCTTGGAACTGTTAAGACTTTTGCAACTCTTAAGATGGATAAGTCTTTTGGGAGCCAGGAGTGGAATGTCATGAATTAGATCTAAAATGCTCCTTCACCAAGGTCTCCTGTCTTTAGAGGGGGCACCTAGTCAGAAAAGGTGGGTCACTAGGATATGACCTACGATGACGTGTTCCTCTCCCTGGGTCCTCCGTTTGCTGTGTTTTTCCTGACTGCCATGAGATAAATAGTTTTCCTCTGCCATGCACTTTTATATCTGTCTCTGCTTTGGAACCAGACTTCCATAAACTGAATTCACTGAAACTGTAAGCCATAATAAGTCTGTCCTTTCGTAAGTCGTGGGTGTTGGTGAAATCATTTCAGCAATAGGAGAGCTGACTGATACACTCAGGGCAAGTTTTCCTCTATACCTCATGCCTTAGTTTTTTTTTTATCTGTAAATTAGAAATATCTTTTAAGATTGCTGTAAACTTTAAATAAGATAATCTATACAAACACCTAAAACAAGATCTGTACATAGCAAATCCCAACAAAGTTTAGCCACCATCTCCCACTTTTGAGCATGAAAAGATGGAGTCTAAAATTGATAAAATCCAAAACCAAGGTTTATATATATTACATAAAATATGAAAGCAATGGAAAAATTAAAAAGCAATAAAAAACCTGGGATAGGAGGGGGAGTTGAGAAGAATAAGCGTGAACTAAATCTTCATATCTCAGTAGAACTTATTTTAACATACAATAGAATTAAGAAAATGACCATCAGAAAACAAAAAATCAGAAAAGTCTACATGTGGTTTACTTCTAAGAACAGTCACTAGAAAGAGAGTGTAGAGAGAAGTTTTATTGCTCTTCATTGTAATTTTTTTGATTTGCTTTTCTGTGTAATCTGCATATATGATTATGATTTTTTAAAAATGGATACACTCATAAAATATTTATATTTACATACATACAATGTACTTCAAACAGGAGCAAGAGTTGTTTGATTCCCTGGCAGCACCTAATATGACTACCAATAATGCATACACAAAAAAAACCTGTTCAATGAATAGTGTTGCTAATCCTACCTATATCTAAATAAGTTTTAATAGCAACACAACTTGATATTGTTACATTACAAAACAATACGATTGTTTTATTATCAACATGATAACTGAGTTGAAAATTATTTACTTATACTGAATACATCAAACATGTCTTTGTGTTTCACTTGAAATTGGCAGTTTCTTTATTCTCTAGAACTAGCAATATGTTCTCAGCACTTCAAGAAAATAAATGTATATTAAAAATGACACTTTTCTTAGTATGCAAAATTATGACAGTGAATAGACAGATTTACTTTACCACATTTTGCATATATCAGGTTAGTACAAATTGCACAGAAATAGTCAACCATATGCTAAATAGAAGCCATATTTCAGCTATCGTGGAATGTTTTAAGATTATTTTTTCACAAAATATAATTGTAAAACAAAATGTTAATGAGCAGTTCTTTATTCAAGAGAGTTATATAACCTCGTGAAGGGATACAATGCTTTTAAAAGAAATTATGCTTTTCATCACCTATATCATATCAAGTAGTTTGGATTTAGTTCTCTTGAAGATACAAGCTCCTAGGAATATTGGAAAGGTTTGATAGGTTAAACAAGAGAATACCATTTTTTCAAAGCAACTTACATATGTATAAGTTAAAGCTGTAAATATTATATATATATATATGTATATTAGAGGTCTGAGTTTTAGAAAACTGTGTTTTGTGAGGATGTTATTGACAGATATATGTAAATATAAGCTAGTAATTTGAAAGATGTTTGGGAACTTGGCAGAGAGCTACAATTACTGGGAACAAATCATGGTTTAAACTAATATTTAACTTTAGTTCTTTATCTTTTGTATGGTGTCTTTCAGGAGCCTCTTCTATGGCATTTTAGCCAATAATTAACAAGAATAATGCTTGAACTAGAGAGATGAGAGAGATGGAATGTGATTCCTGACAGGCTACTGACTTTCCTATTGAACAGATATGTGACCACTTTAATCATCCTTATATTTTCTAGGTGTGGAAAACTAAATATTATTACACGTATGGAAAAACCAGTAAAGACATGCGTCTTGTTGAAAACTTTTTATTTAAGACTGAGATTATTCATTTATGTACATTATTTTGCTGTGCTGAGCACTGAACCTGGGACCTTTGTACTAAGCCTTCTCTCCTGTCCTTCTTATTTTTCATTTTGTGAAAGGGTCTCACTAAGTTGCAAGTTGCCCAGGTTGTGCTTGAATTGCAATCCTCCTGCCTCATCCTACCAAAGTGGTGGATTTCTAAGAGTACGCCACCAGGCCCAGTTTTTCAAGTTTAAAGCATTTGACTGTGACAGGTTGCGAGGGAAGTCCATTTCCTCTGAGTATAATGTTCCCACTGATGCAATGGAATTTTTTGCTTTTGCTCTCATTGTAAACAGGTATATGAAAACCTTGTTTCCTTCCTAAAAGTACAAAGTAGTTCCACATGAGTAAAGAAATGAGAGATTTGTTTAAATTAACAAAATACAGAAATGGTATCAAAAGAACCCAGGTAGAAATATTTAGCAAATAAGTACTTATTCCCTAACAGCAATTTTTCTGAGGCTTTATGTTCTAGATCAGTAACCAGTAGTAAAAAGTAAATAAAATTTCCAGATAATCTTCAAATATTTTTAATCTACCAGGAAAAGATAACGCTACTTTATCCTGACATCTTCTTACTTTAGGCTTTATTTATGCTAGTATTTTAATGTTCATTTTTTAAAATTCAATTTCATTACTATTTACCACACCACACCTCCTCATCTAATTTCAGAGCATGCACAACGGATGCTTTTTGAATGGATGTTACTTACCCTCACTTGCATATGGACAGATAGCATATGGTCCCCACATGTAAAGGAATACCGTCTTCCAAACCCTATTGATTTCATCAGGCTCTGCCAAGAACTTCTCTTTCTCAAATACGCTGGAGCCAAAATGATAAAATGTTAACTATACATTCATACTTTCTCTGTGTGTGTCTCATACACAACTACTTTTCTGATACTCAATCTACCAAGAGTGCATATCAGCAGTAATTAGTAACAAGTACTTGTAAGGTTCCTTTTCCATTTGTGTATTAGTGTATCACTTGTGTATTTACAAATAGTCACTTTAGAAAATGAGTGCTGTTTAATTATGAGGTTACAGCTTTAATAAAGCTTAAGAGCACTATCCATATGTTTTATACTTCTGTCTCAGCCTCATTTTCTTACCATACCTATGCTGTACTTCCTTTTTTTGGTCAAGTTATCACACTCTTAATTTTCTTTCCTTTGAAACTCTTTCCTAAGAGTTCATATGGCCTAACCCTGTAAGTAATGTGTGCATAAATTGTATATAGAACATGCCCCTTCTTTGGGCTTGTGACTCTTGCCTAGAAGAACTAACTTCTAGGTGATCCCTACACATTTCAATAATCATATTCACTTAAGTAATAAAAATCACACCTATGTGCAAAAAAATGAAAGGAAAGGCACTAGCATTTATAATGCATGGCACAATAGCAATAATAGTAATAATTATAGCCAGAATTTATAGCGTGTTTACAGCCAGCCCAGTTTTTTAAAATTTGTTTTTATTTTTTGTCTTTTTGAGACAGGGTCTAGCTATGCAGTTCAGGCTGGCCTTGAGCTCACTTTGTAGCCCAGGCTGGTCTCAAACTCTGGACGATCCTCCTGCCTCAGCCTCTGGAGTGTTGGGATTACAGGTGTGCGCCATCACGCCCGGCAGCCAGCCCAGTTTAAATGCCCTACCCAACTTAGGACTTATTTGTTTGTCTTGCTTCCTGGTTGGATTTGCCTTAGGAACAGACAGTGGTCTCCCTGTAGCTAGAAAGCCCCGGTCACTGCCACTACAGCCACAGCAAACCTAGGAGCCCACACATGGCAACTTTGAGGGAGGAGAGACCTTGCACATAAACAGTGGCCATCCTAGAGGCACAACACGGACCAAGAGACACCTGCTACCAAACCAAGTAGTCGCTCAGGGGCAGATCCCGTAGGGATTCCATATCGACAGACAGGTGATGAGAAGATGCAGGAGACAGACTGTGAACCCCAATAGTTCTAGACAGCCTCAATAGGGACTTCCCGCAAAACTCAGAAGCACCTACATCTTCTTAAGGTGGACCAGCTCATAGATACATTGACTTACTTTCTCCTCCTTCCCTGCCTCACTTCTCTGTTTTTCTTCTTTTGCTCCCCTGAGATTATATGTGGGCACATTTCAGCTACTATGATGCATAAAATGCTAACAAAAAAACTTGTTGGTTTAAAACAATATTCATTTATATTATTTGTGAGCATTTATGGAGGATGAGGGTTTAGATAGGAACAGTAGAGATGAGTTGTCCTGCTCTACAAAAGCTAGAGCTGTCTGGAGACTAAGCAAGAACTGCTGGAAGGTGGATGGGGGATAAACCGAGGCTCGCTCAGTCACTTTCCTGTGCTGGATGCTGGCTGGCACCTGGAGGCGCTTAGCTGGGAGTCTCTGGCCGGCGGCAACATTACGTAGTTTCTCCTTGTTGGCCTGGGCTTCTTCATAAATTGTGCCTCAGACCCAGGCGTCAGAAGTGGGAGGAAGTTAGAAAGAAAAGGGGGAGAAAGGGAGACAGAGGCTCAAGCAGAAGCGGAAGTTTCAGGAAATGTCTTAACAACCAACTTTCCTGGTTACCCTTTTTTCTCCTGCTATACTTTGTATAACTTGCCAATTCCCACCATGTTAATGATATTTCCAGTGCCCAATACCAGGCCACCAACCTGAAGTCTCTGCCCAACCTTGTCTGACTCAGGCAGTCTACTGGCATGGAAGCCAGCTGCCTTCTATGACCCAGCTGTGTAACAACATGTCAGTTCCAATGAATCCTGGGGAAGGCAGTTACAAGGGTCTGCCTGAATTCAAGGGAGGGAAACGTATCTCACTGACAAAAGCATGTGGGATGGACAATATATCAATGTGACCCTCTTTGGAAAACATAATCTGCTGTATCCTTCAGTAAACCATTAACAAATAAACTTTACCTTAAGCTCTCTTTGGGGGAAACTTTGACTAACACCACACAAGTATCTGTGCATTCTCACAATAACCCTGTGAAGCTCGTATTACTTATTTTTACATTTGACAAATGGGGAAGCTGGAATGTAGTGAAAAGCCACCCAGCCATCAAGGAATTGAGCTGGGCTGTGAAAATAGACAGTTTTATGGGAGGTTCTGGGCTCCTAATCTTAAGTTAGTGATGCTTGAGTGTTTGTACATATCAAATCACCTAGGACCTGTTAAAATTACCGATTTCTAGTTTCCACTTCCAGAGATTAGCTAGGTTTGAGCTGGGCAGCAGATTCGCATTTCTTCATGTGCCAGTGCAGCTCATGCTGAACAGACTTCTAAAGGACAGGTATTTTAGCACCTAAATTAGGTTTACAATTTTGGTTCCCAGTCTTCAGCTTCATGTAGTAGAAATCCAAGCCCACCTATAAATCTGACTATCTGAGGTCTGGATTGTATGTTGTGCATTGGCTAAAAAGGAGCACTTGACTTTTTTTTTTTATCCATTAGAAATTATAGGTATTTGAAGTTTAACATGTTTTTCTTTTTTTAATTAATTCAGTTTATCAGTACATTTTAGGTGTACATAATAATCACATTTGTCACAGGGAATTTGTATTTGTACAGGATAGATCTTGATTCTTCTTTTTTTCTCATTCTCTTCCCCTCCCTTCAATCCCTCTTTCCTCCTTATTTGCAAACACTTTGTTTCCATTTTTTTGCCTTCTTTTCTCATTCTTTTCTTTTCCCTTCCTTTTCCCCTCCCTTCTCCTTTAGTTCCTATTCCCATTTGAGCATTTTTTTCCTATTTCACAGTATCTATTATATGTTTTGGTACTTATTTACACTTTCAGCTTCTCTTATCACAGAAACAATAAGATACTTATACATGTGCATCCAATTCATTTTACTTAGGAGTATGGTCTCAAGGTGCACCCATTTACCTAGAAATGATGTGGGGTTTTTTATAAAATGGGGTACTACTCAGCCACAAAGAGGGATAAAGTTGAGACATGTCTAACCCTTGCTTTTTGGACTGTGTGATTTGTCCCAGGATGGATGCTTACACAAAGTGTTGGCACCACGTGATCCTCTGCAGTTACACTTGTTACCACTAGATGAAGCTCCTGCTGCTTTGGCTATTTTGCCCCAAGAGAATTTGATGTTCTACTACTAGATGACAATGGGTGGAATTTAACAACCATAACCAGAATTATTCAAAGTTGCTTTGCTCTGAGAGGGCTGGTAACTGTTATATCTTGTTAAATTTCAATGACATGTACACATTTAGGTGTTAAAGTGCCTATAATTAGCCTTAATGCTATAATCTATAACTTCTCTAGTCGACAGCTAATCATTTAAAATTAGATACGTATCACCTCCTACCCTACTCTGACTAGTTTAAACCAAGTGTTGGCTTCAGAGCAGTACAAACAAGGGACTACATGGGAAAGAGAAATGTAAAAGTTGGGAACTAGCTTACTCAGTGTATTTCCAAAAGTGTAACCATGAGCACACGTACATTTATTTAGTTTACAGACATGTTAGAAAAGAGCAGGTAAGTCCTGAGCGTCTCTAGAAGAGAATCACCAGAGCAACAGTCTAGCAGGAAGAAAGCATTGAGCAAGGAGCTTGCTTTATAGCTGTATCTGCATATTAAAATCACAATCAGATGACTTGAGAGTTTGGGATGGAGTGGAAAGAGTGATGGGTTATGGAGGTTAAGTGTAAGTGTTGTGAAAGTACTCAGTGTCTGGCCACCAGCCTAGTAGAGCTATTGTAAAGCAGTGAGATATCTAGCTGGATTGAAATAGTTCTGGCAAACGAGGTGGTACCCATGAAAAAGGCCAAAAGGACCCTTCTTGGAGGCTCAGGGAACTCTACTGGTGGAATGGGATCAGGGAAAGTATGCCACCATGGCAGTAACGGCACACTGTGTAACTGAACCAGCCTTCCCACTGGCTGAACTATCAACACTGACAAAAGATAAAAAAAATAACTGGCAACAAAGACTAAAATGATAGTGAATTAGTAAGTCAAAATTCTAGAGAATGGAAATTCATGTGGCAAGCTATAGATTCCAAGATACCCCAGAGGCATTGGAATATCTAGAAGAGGAAGCTGAGAGGTTGACTAACCTTTTAACAGCCTCATGGGACAAGGAAGTGCAAAATCTGGGTCTGCTGAGAGTACTGAGAAAGGCGGTTCCTGACATCTGAGCACTGGCCTGGCACTGACACCAAAGCTTGGCCTTCCCCTGTGGAAGACAAGCAATTTCACAGAATAGCTACGTCAGACAAAACGACTCTGCAGCTCTGATGGACAAACACAGCCAACTCCGTGGTTATGCCTGAGTACAAGCAGGTGTGAACTTTGTCCAAGTCACAAAACTGACCCAGTATCTCCCTACCCTGATGGATATGAATGACTGTTATTGCTGGCCTGGCAGCTTTATCCCAGGTCTAATCTTGCATCATTATTAAAATATCCAATTGTAGAATTGCCTCACTTCCTGAGAACATCTAAATAAAACAAAGCCTTGCTTTGTGAAACTCTCCCAGATCACTTAGCACATCATATAATAAGCCCTTTCTGACACTGAGGTGCCCATGGTTCTCCGTGATGTGTGTTCTCTTTCCACAATGAGTAACAAATCCAACTTATTAGAAAATTACCATCCACCTTTACACCTACTTGGGTAGTGGATATTTTGATTACTATACATATATTTGAGCTTTGTGAAGAGACTCAATAAAGTTACTTGGAAATAGTTCAATTATTTTATACCTTGTCTCTCAGATTCGTTGGGTGGGACCAGAGCAAAGAGTTTATCTGAAGCTAATTGCTTCCCGCTACTGAAGCAATATGGTAGACTCAGCCCTGTAGTTGATTCATCTGGAGTTTTTTCCAGTCTGACTGGTGGGCACAGGTACAGTTTCTAACTCTATCATACACTGTTTCTTTTTCTTTTCCCCAGTAAAGAGCTCAGTCTCCAGCACCTGTGTTTTTGCACAATTGTACGCTGATCACCAATTAGTTAAATACTCCAGGCCTGCCCCCACCCCCAGGCAGCTCTCTCCTCTTCGGTATTCATCCTAGCACTTTGGTTCCCTTGTTCTGTCACATTAACTCCAACCCTTCAACTCAAAGTTCTGCTGGGCTCTGCTTCAGTCTTCCCTCCCTAGGAAGCAGTCTGGGGTCCCTCAAGGCAGGAGGCTGGAAAAATTGTCAGGCTCAACATATTTGTCTCCTTCTCATCAGAAATCACTGTCTTTGCTCATCTGATTATCCCTTCTTGGAAAAAACCATAGATTATAATTTGTCTATTTTTTATTGTTGTTGTTCCAAGTGAAAGGGAAAATCCAGGTCTCTATCCTAGCCTTACCAGAGGCAGAACTTCTTGCAGATATTTTAGCTAAATAAATGCCAACACAATATTGGTTTGGTTTATTCAGTTGATCTTTTATGAGTTGGTTAGAAAAATACACACTTATTTTGAAAAATAAAATACTTAACAAGCTCAGAATTACTGTAGGTTATCCTAAAATGCTTTTTTGTTTGAAAATGTGTCATCTGTTACTTAAGTAAATTTTAATTGGAAAATAAGAGGAACCACAATTTTTCATTTGACTGTTAAATAAGAATTTAAAATGTGGTATAATTTCTGTATCTCATGTCAGTCTTGTTTAACATTTTGCCTAATTGGGGGCTGGGGATTTAGCTCAGCGGCAAAGCGCTTGCCTGGCAAGCGCAAGGTCGTGAGTTTGGTTCCCGGTACCGGAAAAAAAGAAACCAAAAAAAAAAAAACATTTTGCCTAATTAAACAATATAAGAGTTTTATTTTTGTATTTATGCTTTTGTTTTTAGAAAATGCTTTACGGAAAGCATGCTAAAGATGTCAGTGTTTGCAGAACAATCTCCTTGTCAGTTACTGGTTTAAAATTTGATATTACGCTATTTTACTTTTCTACTGGAACTGAACTAGTTTAAAGAAGCTAAGAAATACATTTTCTAGGTAAACTCCTCAACTTTATCTTCAATATTCTTTTTAAGGCCCTGGGTCTGTGCAGTAACAGAAACTTTCATCTTTTTCCCTTCAAATTAAAAAATTTAAAAACCATATTATAAGCTGCCACTATTGTACGTGAGAACAGGCAGAGGTACGGTAGTAATTCCGGAAAGTACCTTCAGCAGATTTTTAGAGCTCTTTTTGAAAAGAAATGGCAGGTAAAGAACAGGAAGTTGGCTCAGTATTGAGAATGATAAGCATCTCGCCTTGAGGAAGGCCTGCCATGACTATGTGACGGGGAGGAGATTCAGCAACCAAGCTTTCAAAACAGGAGGAAAAGATTCAGTAGCATTTTCATCTGCCAGGAGCCCATTTCTCAGTTCATTTATCCTGAAATAAGCACTATAAGGAAGTAACATTTAATGCATGTGAGCGCCTCCAAATAGCTTCACCTGCTAATATTTCAGCTTGCGGCACATTAGAAGGAACAACCCACAAATGGGCCCAGGGTGGGAGTTGAGAATAACTGAAAGGGGCAACATGAGTGAATAAAAACCTGGTGATAGTGGAGGAGTCCAGCTAGACTCTGCATAGTACTCATAAGACTCAAAAATACAGCAGGGTGGGGCCATCCATTACCGCTTGATGCCTCAAGGGCAGCACTTCACCTGAACACTACACAATCACTGATTATTATAATAAAGGCCACTAATACAAGTAAACAAATTTAAAGTTTATAAAACATTTATAAACTGTCCTTTTTACGTACTGTCTCAGATTGTCTGAGATTAATAATAGTATTTGAAATAATTAAGGTAGGTATTATCATTTCTAATCTGGAGAGGAGGAAGCGACTTATTTTAAGAAGATGACTCAAGCGTAATTCTCTTGATTATAGGCCTAGTTTGTAATTTAAAAATAAAAAATTTGAGTCATTAAGATTTAAATCTGTTTAAGGTAATCAAAATATTTGTGATATGTTCTAGAGAGTCTGAAATTTAGGACATGTTTAAAACATTTTGGAAAATAAATGTTTCATCCCTTTGAAAAGTTTAAAGTGGTCATTTGCAGCTACTTATTGAAGGTCTGTGCTGTGCACAGCACTGACCCGTGGAAAGAAGTGGCAGAAAAGTTTGTCCCTCCTGTAAAGAATTGATCACTTGAGGAAGAATGGAAAACGAGATATGTAGCCTAAGGGAGGGACCAGGAGAACTGACTAAACAAATGCTCATAGGTAGGAATAGAAAGGAAGCATGTGCCTCTTCCAAGGCTGTTTCCCCAGGTGGCATTCACCTTGTGATAAGTAGCGCACACAGGAAACCCAGAAAGTATTATGTGGACGCTCTATGTTACTTAGGGTGGCAGCGTCAGCAAAGATGAGGAAAGTACCCTGGTGTACATGAAGCACAGAATAAATGCATGTCTCTGTGCGTGCGTGCACGTGTGTGTGTGTGTGTGTGTGTGTGTGTGTATACATGTGCGGGCGTGCATGTGCTGAGAGCTCTCCCCTGCCCATCAAAGCAGAAATAAATGGTGATGGTGAACAACAAGAAGATCAAACTGAGCTACAGGATCCTGAGAGAGAACTTCTAATAAGACTCCAGTACTTCATAGTTTATTTTGAATGATTTCTCATCGAAGGTGGTCCTTAGCTTTTCTTTTTTCTCAATAAGGGAGTAACTGGGAGGTGTTTGTTGCTCAGAGAATTTGGATGCCTCACTTCATCTCACCTTGACCTTCTGAAGGATCCAGCACTCCTCTCTAAACCCATTCTTCCACCTGCAGGCCTATGTCCTCATCCTGCTTTTTCATCGTCACATTTATCAGTAACTGACACTGATAAATGTTAATCTTTTTCTAGGCAGAGAATTTGTCTGCTTGCCTACTGCTGAAGGTCCAAAGCCCAGAGCAGAGCCTGACATAAAAAAAGCCCTCAATGAGTATCAGGTCTATGGGCAAATCCACTTTTAATGTATTTCATTTGTTGTTTTCTTTTCTGGTTGCCCAGCATTTGTCCCAACCTACTAGATGTCAGATATGCTGTTTGCATTCCCCAACATCGAACAATAAATCCTAAGGAACAACGGAGTTTAAGCATAAGAAAAATTTACTGAGAGAGAGAGCTCCTGAGAGACAGGAGGGGACCCAAAAGTGGGTTGCTAATGAGCCCACATGTGAAAGGAAATTTTATAGAGCAAAATCAGGAGGTGGGTACAAAATCACAAGGCAGGTACAATGTAAGTCAAAGCTATGATCAACCAATGAGATTATAAGTATAGCTGCTTTGTTAATATTGATCCGATGGGAAGCAGGTCACGTAGCAAGTGTACATGGAAAGAGCAGAGACCCTTTTAGAAAAGGATGGATCAGAAGGCCCTTGTCACCCACCTGGTGACTGATGTTTATCTATGATTTATTTGACCAGGTGACACCACTTCTCTGACCCCTTAGGGAGTATGTAGGCCTGGCCATTCTGTCTTTGTCTTGAGGCCTAGTCTTCAAAAGAGGCGTCTCCAGCCATAGTTGTGATGTGCCCTCATCCTCTGCATTGACTCTTCTGAGGGCCCAGCCCTGACTGACTGCCTACAATATCTTCACCTAGCTTGCCTGTCTGTAATGATGCTGGAGTCATCTTTAGGGGCAGGATAGAAAAACATCAGACTTTATAGCACTAAAGCCACAGAGCAGTGAGGAGTTCATCACCATAGTTTAAGATAACTTGACACTAAAAGAAATGAACTAAGTTCTGAGATTTTACATTTGGAAACTAGGATATGAGGGAGATATAACTGCTATAGCAGCAGCCATGGGGGATCCTGCCTTGTCAACTGACTTCAGTCCTCGAGTTAATTTTTGGTGCAATCTAGAAAAGTTTTGGTGTCTTTTGGAATAAACCTTTTGCCCTAAGCCTCATTCATACTTGGGAGATAATGAACCAGCTAGCTTGGTAATCAGGAATTATGCCAAGTTTTGAATCTTCACAGAAGAGAATGTGAAATCAAAAAGAAATTCACCTTCAAATGGCAGCAATGTGGATTAAGGTAATGTAACATTTTTCTTGGGTTTTTCTTAAAATCAGAATTTTCAGTAATAATATTGGCCTAAATGGAAGGTACAGAACCACTGTTTGCCATTTAAGCTAGCCTGGAGAAAGAGGGTGACTCGACAGGACTATACGGAAAACGTCTTATCTGGGGTGGGGAAGTGATGGGACCTAGTCTGAAGCTCTGCCTGACTGAGTCACTCTCTCTCAGGGACCTCCAATCTCTTCCATGTATTTGCGGCCATTTTTGTGTTTCCAGTTCCTACATGTTTTCTTTGCGGCAGGACGGAATAATGGAAAAATTCACTAGAACGAAGTCAGAAAGCTGTACTTTTCATCTTGAGTCTGCTTCAAACTTTTTAAAAATTTATTTTAATTTTTTATTAGTTCATATTTGCAGTGCATATGGTTACATTTCTCATGGGGACTTGGTTGATGCACACATAATACATCTTACTTCTTTGTTTTCTACCCCCTACTCGTCCCCTCCCTTCCTGATCTTTCCAGCTCTTGGTTCCCTTCCCATTCAGCAAAGTTCTATTTTCATCATTTTTCCCCCAATTCTTTTCTTCCTACCCCTTGTCCTGTCCCTCCCTCCCTCCCTCCATGTCTTGTTCCTTTATCTTTTTAAAAAAGATTTCCCTACTTCCTATTTATCATCTTCTATTTCTCTCTCAATATATATATATTATGCTGAGTTTTTCATATAAGACAGACCATGTCATATTTAAGCCTGTATGTCTGATTACTTCACTTAACACTATGGTCTCAAATTGCAACTATTTAACTATGAATGCCTCAGGTTTATCCTTCTTTATGTCAGAGTAATACTCCATGTACATAAATATCACATTTTCCATTCATTACATTATCCATTCATCTGTTGATGAGCATATATGTTGTTTCTAAGATTTAGCTATTATGAATTGTGCTGTTATAGACATGGGTATGCATGGTTCACTGTAAGATGATGACTTTAACTCTTTCAGGAAGATACCTAAAAGGGCAACAACTGGGTCAAACTTCTTGTGTGAATTTGGGAAAGTCACTCACTCTCATTTCTTTACCTGGATACTAAGGGCTTGTACTAGCAGGCCTTTAAAATCCTTACCAGATCTGAAGTTAAAGATGGTCTGAGTAAATGTCAACAAAAGAACATTCTTTTGTGGGGAATATCTGCTACAGGTGTGGCTAACCACTTCTTAACCTAGGCCAGGGAATGTAAGCACATTCCACAATAACCACAGCAGTAACTTAGTGTGGGACATTCACCATGTGTCCTATATGATAGTTGTGCTGTGCCACAACTTCTTTACATGAATTATTTCACTGAATCCTCCCAATGGTTATTATACTATTTTGCAGTTGAAAAAACTGTTGTTGAAAAAGTCAGAAAATTTACCAAAGATCACACAGGTTTGGTGCCGCTCCAGATGGAATCTGGATGCTCTGATTTCAAAGCCTAGAATAGCTAATAAACCATTCTTTACTTTAACCTTCAGAAATTGAAGATAATAGACCAATTATTTATTTATCAGAGGTTCTTAGAAAATTGAGATTTGATAGCTGCAATTTATGCTTCTTTGTGAAAGGGAAAGAAATTGCTCAAAGGGAAAGAAAAACTGGAATGAGGGAAAGGAGGAAAGAAAGAAAGAAGGAATGGAAAATTATATATGTACATACAAGGATAGCTGGGATAATTGCACAGCTGATGTCTATTGGTTTATTGAAAGGAACAGTTAATGCTTAATTTTTTTTTTTGACCAATTTTGCATGCTTATATCTGGTAATCTGAACAACTAATTTGAAGACAACAATATGCAGTATAACAACCATTGGTGAATTCTTACCATCTTGTTTAGTGAAGCTCTGTATCATTTCTAATGTTTTTTTATTATTTTTTATTCTCTTTAATTGTTTGATCAATCTTGCACTCTTACATCTGGCAATCTGAGCAACTTCATTGAAGATAACAATATGTAATATAACAACCATTGTTAATTTCTTATCATCTTTTTTGTTTTGTTTTGTTTTGGTTTGGTTTTTCTCCGGTACTGGGAATCGAACTCACAACCTTGCGCTTGCCAGGCAGGCACTGTGCTGCTGAGCTAAATCCCCAGCCCCAATTTCCTATCATCTTGTTTTGAAATTCTGCATCATTTCTTATTCCTGTTTTCTTTTTGTCTTTGTTGTTATTTTATTTTTTTCTTTTTAAAATAAAAAAGAGAGAAGTGTCATTAGTTAACCATTATTTTCTTTTAAAATTTTATTCCTGTAATTACACTTGTTGATGCATATTAATATTGCAAGTTGGAAAAATGAAGTAGTTGTTTGGGTAATTAATTCTGAAGCTCTCGTTAATGATGAAATGGAGAACTATTCATGAGTTTAAGTTGATACATGAAGGAGATAAACAGAAGCATGTAGCAGGGAAGGAGAATGTTGAATCACCTAAATTAACCACCTTGTTTGGCCTAATTTCAGGTTTTGTCATAGGAAAAGTTTTCTTTAGTTCTATTTACAGAGGCAGAGTATTTGATATGTGTTTTCAAAGGTAATGGAAAACGAAGAAGACTAAAACAATTTTTTCACTATTCTCAGTTAGAATATTACAAACTCAGATTGTATTCCTTAGGGTTTTGATGTATCAGAAATAAAGGGTGGTTAATACCTAGTTTAACCACCATTCTTTATACCAGTAGTCATAGAATGGGTCATTCAGATGATATTTACTGAAGGAGGTTAAACCCAATATTAGGAATAATCAAATAATAATATCTTTATCCAAAGCTGGGTGTGGTGGCACATGCCTATAATCTCTGCATTTGTGAGGCTGAAGCAGGAGGATCACCGTGAGTTTGAGGCCAGCTTTGGCTACATAGTGAGTTCAGGGCCAGTTTGAACTACATAGTTAGACCCTGTCTCAAAAAAATCCTTTATCCAAAGAATGTAAAGTATTTTTTGTGACTTATGAAGACAAAATAGAGGCATCCTTGCATAGTTTATGTTCTGGCACTCAAGTGTACTCTTAAAATGATATAACCAGCCAGGCATGGTGCCACATGCTTATAATCCCAGTACTGAAGAGGCTGAGGCAGGAGGATTGCTGTGAGTTTGAGGCCAGCCTGAACTATATAGTAAGACTCTGTCTAAAAACAAAATAGAAAGCAAAAACAAGTATTATAATCATTCAACATGCAATGAATTTACTCTCCTGTCCTCTGCTCATTATATAGAAATGCAGACAAGATCCATTGCATGCAGTTTTAGGGCAATGCCTTTTTACTTGAAGTTTTGAGGACTTTACTTGTAATACAAGATAGTAGTTTAATTTTTACCTTACTTAGTGGATATTTGGCTTGATTCTAATGGAGAACAGTTTCCTCCATTTACAAATCTTTTTGAATTTTTAAGAATTTCTTTGTAAATTGGATTATTTTCTTCACACTGTGAGTGTTTCTATTTCCTCCCCCATAAAATCTGTTTATGGAAGTGCATAGGTCCATCTGTGTGGACCTATAACTGGAGCCAAGGTGGAGATGCAGACCTATGAGGGTCTGGGTATTAACTTGTCTTCTGAAAAATAGATAGAATGTTACGTCTTTCTGCAATGGTTAATTCACACACAAAAAACTGACATTTAGTATTTACTTAAGATTTTACTGCTTAGAAGTTATCCTGCCCTAAGCAAGCCTTTGTTCTCACTTCTCTGTATCATCTACTTATCCATTCGATGAAAAGCCAGGGGCTTTCCCAGTAGCTGCCAGTGGGGGACCATTTCCTTGATGTGAGTGAAGGTTTCCCAGCGTGGTCATTGCCCTCCACTATGGCCTTTCTGCACACTCAAATCTCCCCTCTGTGGAATTTCTGGCCTCTGAGAAGATTGGGGTCTAGGTCAGAGATGGCACCCAACTTATCATCTTGTACAGCACAGATTTTGCAATCGTGAATACCACCCTTCCGTCAGAAGACTATTTGGGATACAAAGCAATCAGGGAAAAGCTGCATGTTTTGAGGTACCCTGCTCATCAACAGATTGCGCTGCTAGTCGTGGAGAAACTTACGCCTGATGTAAAATACAATGTGGCATCGACTCTTAGGCCAAGTTAGCTGATGGTTTTGAAGGGTTTCATAAATGCACATTTAGAACTCTTGGTGATCAAATAAGGTAAGCCTAAGGTAAGGCTTTGCTCCACACTTCTATGTATCTTGTGATACTGTCCTTACATCTGTTTGTTAGCAAGCTGTGTCAGAGTCCCAGTAAATTGTGTGGAATTCAGAAAAACAAAAAGCTTGAGTATTCCTTAAGGAAACTGCAGTAGAGATGAGAATACAGGAAACAGAAGCAAACCCAGCTGGAGGAATACGAACTAAGAGGAGAGACAAGCACAGGACTGTGATCAGACAAACAAGCTTATTTGCTACAGGCAGAAATGGAAAAACATGCTTATTTGGTAGAATGCAGAGAGGATAGAAATAAGGAAGGGTTCACACAGGAGGAAAGTTGTGGTCTGGGACCAGAACAAAATGTGAGCTTTATGTTGAGAGGGAGGAGGTGAAGGAGTACACGCTCAGGAGAGGATATGACTCAGATCCAGGAGGCAGCAATGAGGAACCAGTAGGGAAAATCGAGGCATCTTGTCTACTTGGTCAACTCACATTTGTTCATTAGATGATCTAGCATGGAAGGCTTTGTCACAGAGGTACATTCAAACTGAGCCCTAAATTGAGAGAGAGAAAGAGAGAGAGAGACAGAGACAGAGACAGAGAAAGACAGAGACAAAGAGAATTATAAGAACATCTTGGGACAATTGCAAAGACCCTCCAGTAGAGCTGTTGGAGAAAAGACCGGTGGAATGAGACTGGGGAAGAAAGGAATCTGATCATGAGCTTCAGAGCCACTTGTGAGTAGTTCAGACTTTCACCCAGTGAAATGGGAAGTCACTGGAAGGTTCTGGTCTGAATTATGCTTCAGAAAGACCAAGTGTATGCTGAAGGCATGTTATAGATAGGAAAAGGGAGAAGCCAAGTAATTATCCGGGAGGTCATCCCAGTAACTCAGGTAAGACATTCGAGTAACTTGGGCCCGGACAATGGCCCTGCTATGGAGTAAGGTGTTTGAGTTTGACATTAATTTAGGAGGGTAAAACCACAGAGTGAGTTGCTGAGGTGGCTGAGTGCAACGTGGCTGACTAGCAGTGAGTGTTACTTCCTTGCTCCTCCACTCCCAACCTCAGTGCACATTGCCCGCTCAGACGTCCACTGCGAAGCCCCAGCCAGACAGCTCTCGGAACAGCTCTTCCCCCAGGAGGCCCATTTCTTTCCTCTCTTACTGCGTTCTCTATTCTCAAGGACCTGTTCTTATACCCAGCACAGTACTGCGAAATAAATACATTAGTCCTTCTCGCTAAGACATCCTGTGTCCAGTGATAGCTTTTCAAAATTCTTTTCAAGTAAAAAAATGCTCCATCTAAAGGACACACATTTTAGGAATCCAATTTTAAGATGTTGGAAGCTACAAGCTGATATTTGGAGTGAGATCTGGAGGAGTTTTCAGCACGCCTCCCATTGTTAATCCAAGGCTATTTCTGACTCATGATTAATCAATTCTGTTCACACTGTCACCTAATTATCTAGAGGGTCTTACTTGTAGGATAATATGCTGCATATTGTCAATTGATGTAGCATCTCTGTCTCTCTCTCTCTCTCTCTCTCTCTCTCTCTCTCTCTCACACACACACACACACACACACACATCAGCAGACAATAGTTCTTTTGAGATGGTGGAAGTCACTACTCTGCATGTGGAATTAAAGTTGTATATGGGTTAAGAAAAGATTCAGCATTTTACTTTTCCATTGTAAACTTCCCAGAACCAAAATTTCACATTAGTGAAAATTAGTTTTGACATTTGAAATGCCTTTGCATTTGCAGCGCCTGCTAGTAAATCCAAATGAAACCTTGAGGTCCTAAGTGACTTGCACTCTTAGCCTCTTTTTCCCAGTTTATCTCAGAAAAATGAACAGGTAAAATTATCTTGGCAGTTTCTCTGTTCTCCCTGAGGCCCCTCTTACCCTTTGTCCGACCCTCGAGATTTTTTATTATAGAACCCTTTCCTTCTTCAGCCAAAGTTAGCCTACCAGATCTGCTCCCTGACTGAGCCTTAAAATCCAGTGAATGAATCTATAATCATACAATTGTGGCATTGCTGAGGAATTGGGATACAGAGGTTTCTCAGAGTACCTGTCACTGTCTCAAACAGGAGTTTGCTAGCAAGCAGAGAGGGTAGAAACGTCTAGGACCCGTGGTGTCACATGGAGATCCTTAGTTGATGTTAGCACAGGAATATGAAAAGCCACCTCCTTTGTCCTAGGTGAGGGCAACTCAGAGGTGTGATGTCCCTTCCACAGGTCCCCCAGGGAAAGAGCTGAAGCTAGAACTTTGCCTGAGATTCTCATCTTGGCAGGATGTTCTTTAAAAATTGGGACCATAGCATCATTTATATACACAATTACTCAAATGTCTGATTGAGGCCCCCTGAGGTTTGGAGACAGTACTGACCTACTAATTTCCTAGTGAACTCTGAGGTCAGCTTGACAGGGTATGAGTCTGATCTCAGCCATTTTTACCAGCAAGGATCCTGGTACAATCAGTCAAATCCTGTGAGTTTCAATACACTTGTCTAAAATTAGTATGAAAGAAATAATAGAGTTCCCAGCATAGTATATTGTTTATGACTCAGTAGTATTTTTGCCCTCATTTTCTTCAAAAAAGGGTCTAGATTCCCTGAGATTATAGTTTGAGAAATCAAATATGTTACCCCCAGTTTAATAAGCTATTTGTTGATGGTACAGAAGCATCTCTCTTTTTCTGTTCATTTGTGTATTCCAGCTGTGGTGGATCTTTTCACACAATAATTGCAGTAAAAGATTTTTAGTTAACCCAGGTGTGGATGCCTTTCCCATGCTGTGATGAACCTTTGTTCAAAGCCAACTTTTCAATCAAGAGACAGAAAGCAGACACATTACTCCATCCAATATGCCACTTTCAGGAAGCTTGGGGACTGCGGTCTAATTGGGCCTCTGTCTCAGTTTTTGTGTGTTGGTTGGTTTGGTTTTGCTTTCAGATTCCTCATACTGGGTCGCAGATGACCACACCATATTTTCTAATAAAAACAAGTACTGTACCATAGTGGTAGCTGGCAGTGCATCTCAGCAGCTGTCCTGAGGGAATACAGGAAGTAACCTTTGTGTTCACCAACTTGATACCACTAATAGCAAGGTGCATACACATGGGTCGAAGTGTGAATGAATGAATTTTGCCCATGTTAGTTGCCATGTTACATTTTATGCATAATTTTGCACGGGGGCCATGCTAATCTTCTCTGTATCGTTCCAATTTTTGTATATGTGCTGCCGAATCGAGCACTGCCTTCATAATTTTGGTTACACATTTTGTTTTGATTTTTCTTGTAGAATTAGCCCAATTCAGTACAATGCCACCTTAAAATCCACTTTTACAATGTTGGGGGAAGGTTGAAAGTGAGTTACCAGGTAACTTGGCTACCAATGATAAGTTAGACCACGTAAACCAAAGAAGTTAGCAGTATATGACAGATATGACAGACAGATATGACAGAGAGAGAAGTACAGAATAAAGACCTTTATTTGGATGAGGCAGAAAACTGTATATTAAATGAATATTTGACTAGTTGAAGTGATACAAAGTTGTCATGTATACCTCAATAATTGAACATTAGAACTAAGTCAGAAAATGCTATTAGGATCTTGACAGAGGTGAAACCTATCAGACAAGATGCCCACTGATATTTAATGTTAGAAATAGTTTTTAACAGACAATATGCTCCAAAAGGTTTTTAAATAAACTAATAATGAAATGCAAGGAAACATTCTATATGCATCAATAGTAATACTCAAAAATATATTTATCACAACACCTACCTGAACTAAAACCCTTAATAGCAGGACTTCATCATTCTAATAATCAGAATCTAAAGGATTTAAGGAGAAGTGATAGTTGTGGCACTGAGATCTGAGAACAAAAGATTTGGTTTCCTTCAAAACTGCATATGTTTTGATGACAAAAGGACCCATCAAGAAAGAAAAAATCCCACATTTTGACTGCTCTTTGCTCATTTCTTGAAAGGTTCACTTTGAACCATCAAGCAGTTTTTACATCGTCTGAATACATAACAATTGATAAACAACTTACACATTTCATAGGTGTTGATGCTTTTGGCAATATATGCCAAGTAAACCTTTCAAATATGATATAAAAATGTATGCCCTGGTACATGCAAAGACATTTTACACCTTGAATTTAAAATGTATCCTGGAACTCAGCCACCAGGTCTTTTTTCATGCCATAGCAAACCATATGACTATGCAAACAGACTAATTGCACCTAGTTCAAAAAGTAACCTAATGTCATATTTGACAATTGGTTCACTAGTTACCCATTAATGTTACATTTACTAAAAAAATACACGAGGTAACAACACAGGAGCTATTTGCAAGAAAAAGGCCGAGAGTCCTAAAAAAAAGGTTGCAAGTTCACGAGAAAAATGTACAGTATAATCTTTGTATTTCAGAAAGACAGCATTGGCCTCCTTTATGGTAAAGAAAAACTAAGTAGTACTAATAGTGTCAGCATTACACCATGATGGTAAGATTGACAGTGAGGCTAGGTGTGGTAGTACATGCCTGTAATCTCAACACTCAGGATGCTGAGGCAGGAGGATCCTGAAAATTCAAAGTCAGCCTGTGCTACATAATGCGTGATTGAGAGACCATGTCTCAAAACAAGCAAACAAAAAATTGACAGTGAATCCTTAACACAAATGAATCCAGAAATGGTCATATTTTGTAACAAAACAAAAGGTGGAGTAGATATTGTTGAGTTATGCAGCAACTATGATGTCACTTGAAACACAAAGCACTGACCAATGGTTGTGTTTTACTTGATCCTAAACATGTCAAGCAGTAAATAGTTTCATAGTTTACAAAGAAAATAAGCACAAAACATCATGGAAACATTTTCTTAGTTGATTGGAACTGGAATTGATAAATGATCAATTACAACAGAGGAAGAACAATATGTGTCTGCCCTAAGAACTCCACAAAAGAATTCTGGAGCAGACCAGTGAACAGACAGGTAAAATATCACAAGATTCTCCCAAGAAAACAGGAAAAACAGCAAGATGTCAAGTATGTCCTACCAAAGAAGACAGGAATACAAAACACATGTGTGATCAGTGTAAGTGATACTTGTATATGAAACATGATGTTCTCATGTGTGAAAACTGCCTTATATGTGATAATTGAAATAAAGGTTATTTTGGGGGTAGACTTTTATTTGTCTTCTCATTGTAGTTCACATTGGAATTTATTTGTTTTTACTTTTTAGATTTAGTAAGCAAACAAACGATGTAAAAAAATGTTGATGTTCATTCTAAACACTCAGTATGTATCTGATATTTTATTGATATTTCACTTTCCTGCGAAGTGCACATTGTATAATATAATAGAAAGCTCCTGACAAAAAAGAAGAGAGGTGACAAGTATGACCTGCTGAACAGGAAAGGAAAGCTAAGCACAAGTGCTGCCACTGTGAGTGAGACTTATGTATAGAACATGCTGTTATGTGTGAAGACTGCCTGAGATGTAATAGTTGAAGCAAAGATTATTTCCTCTGGTAGACTTTTGTTTGTATTTTCACTGTCGTGCACATAAGAATTTATTTCTGCCATTATTTTTTATATATGATAAGAAGGTAAACAGTTTATGTCAAAAATGTTACTTATTCTAAACACTCATTACATGTTAAAATCTAACATTTTATTTTCCAGTTAAGTACACATTGTTTAATGTAATACAACTCATAAAATTAAAATTAATAAACCTTCAATAAAAATATTTCTAAAAGATAAGATGGGCATTATATACCTGTTTAGGTGCCTTTCAAAAAATTTGCTGCGATGCCTCCATACTATCTTTGATTTCATGATTTAAGTCACTAAGTTGCTTTTATCCACCTGTATATTGCATAATCATCCCAATCTCGCTAGACATTAATATCATTCTGTTTGGGGCATTGCTACATAAAAGACTCCACCTCACAACAAAGTGATTTATACTTCATTTGTGTTCATGCGGAAAGAGTGTCTTTTAAATCAGTGTTACTTGACTAGGGATGAAATTCAGAATCACAGTGCAGCACTCCTCAGAGTTTAATGTTCAGATGGTTCACATGAGGATTTTATCAAAATTGGGGTTCTGATTAAGAAAATTTTGGAGTAAGGGTTAAAATTCTGCTTTTCTAACCAGCTCCTTGCTTTTACCACTGGTGTTGGTGTAGACATCACATTTGGTGTAGCAAGGAAACCAAGGACACTGCCAACCTCTGTTCTGAGAAGTTCTAACCTGTTAGTCTGTAACAGAATTCACAGCCCCTTCTCCTTTTATGAAGTTCCACAAGTAGTTCTTAAAATTATATTTGTGAAGACCATTTGTTGTGGTTACATAAATTTTTAATTGAAAGAGACCTTTGAATACTTTTTCAGGGGGGCTGATACTAGTATTCAAAATACAGAAAATCTGAAGGACATAGTAGATCCTGAGGTTTGTTTGATACTTTTTCATTAATGATATATGTGTCATTCACCTTGTTGAATAAATGTTTTTCCCTCATTGCTGCTTGGAAGCAGGATGAAACTAGAGGCTCTCCTGGCAGAGCTTCAAAAGAGTGGTGGCACAAACAGCAGCTGGTCATCTGCAGCCAGTGAGTGTCCAGGCACTGCTTTTCTCCCTAACCTGTCCTGCTACTGGCCGCTACTGATGCAGGAGGGAAATAAGCCCACACTCTGACACTGCATTTCCCCAGGTTTCTGTTTAATGCTGGAAAAGATACTTTCTCTGAAACTCTGGCACAGCAGACCAAGGGAAAAAGTGGGAACCCTGAAGGTGACACATAACCCACAATTTTTCCATGAAATGGACAAAAGATTAATTTGCCCCTTCATTTTCACTAATGATGATTGCTGCATTAACTCTGAGTTTATTTAAAGGCAGGAAATCATTTCAGTCCCGTCTTGGAAACTGTTTATTAATGTAATTTTTCATATGCATAATCATGGGGGATAAAGCGAAAAAATAGTTGGTTAAGCCTTTTCTTAAAACACGATGCAAGCACAAATTTCCATTATTGGTATTAGAAAGTAAAATAACCTCTCGTGTTTGACAACAATAAGTAAACGCTTTGAAAATAACTTATAAAATCACTAAATCTGCATTGCCTCAGATCACTGAGCAGTGCTCTAACTCAAGCTCTTTCTGGTGAATAGTAACTTAACTTGCTTTTCATAAACATGTACAGTCTAGCCTTTCATGGTTAGAACTGCAATAATCTTATGATCATACTCTTTGGGTAACTGTAGCAACACACACAATAGGCTATGGTCTGCTGGAAAGAAGGAACACACTAAGTTCCCAATCTGTTTACTGAAGAATACAGAGTTTGTGGGAAATAAGGGAGGCACACAAGCATTAGTGCAGGTATAGGCACATGTCCTAGATAATTCTTTGTCTCTTTTATCCCCTAAGGAAATACATACCTACTTGTAAAAGGAAAAAAATGTCTACTTGCTATGCTGGTAGAGTCCTTCTGACATTGAGAAAATAGCCTCAACCTTGTTCAGCAATGGATATTTTTCACTTGGAGCTTATATCTACACCCTGGAAGAGTGTACACTAATATCTCACACAGTCACATTTAAGGAAATGCTCATCTGTGGGGTTATATTGAGTTCTTCATAGGTTGTCTTTCTCTGGGAGCAGAGATCAGAGTGAATCCCCATCTGCCTCCTAACTATTCTACCTTAAGCTTCAGGTATCCAGAGTCTCATTTCTCCATAGTTCCATAGCTTCACCACCTCCTTCCCTCCCTCTCCTCACACTGGCTTAATGGTTTTCACTGCTGAGCTTGAGCAGAAAATGACAGTTACAACCACCACCCCTACTCACTATTAGATAGCTCCTGTGCTGGGGACGGATGAGCACAGAACACTAGTTGAAGCAGATTCCTACAGATATTGATACTAGGCACAATTAATTTTCTGGATAGAGTTAAAAATGACAGCTATATGTACTTCCACCTTTTTTAGAGTATTTGCTCCAGGTCTTCTGCTTTGTTGGAACTTAAAAATGAATTCTTTCCCAATAGAATTCTGTACAATTTAATAGCACAAACATATGCCCTTGAAGAAGGCTGGGCAGTTTATGGTGGTAATGCTTCAAGCTGTTTTCTCTGGTCAAAGCAAACTGTCATCTTATTCAATGCAGAAAACACTTAGAAAGCCATGGTCAGTGTTGACCCAAGCTTGACTTCTTGAAAAATGAGGGGAGTGAGGCAGCAGAGAGTCAGTAATTGCAATCAGGGCCAGGGATATAGCTCAGCAGCAGAGCACCTGCCTGGCAAGCATGAGGCCCTGAGTTTGATTTCAGGTACCATTAAAAAAGAGAGAGAGAGAATTGCAACCAATTTAAAGAAAATGGTGTTTTCCGAATATTGGATCCATATCCATTTAGTGTTTAGGAACATTGTGCCATCTCTGAGACAAGCTACACAAACTAAATGAAGACAGAATCCAGTAATCACCCTGTGAATTTGACAGAGGCAGCTGACCAGGCTGCAGGCTAAAAACTTCCTGCTTACTCAGTAGATGGGCAGAAGCTTAAATTACTAATGCCCTCCTTGGCCTGACTGCATTCATTGCTGAAGCTATGAACCAAAGATAAAACAAGACCATGACTCAGGCTGTCATGCACCAGTGAAAAAGTGAGCCACACCGCTGTAGTCACAGGGTCACACCCACACCTTAGTCCTGCCGTGAGGCTGATTGTGTGATATGGGGCAAGTCAGGTAACATCTCCGAGCTTTTGCTTCCTTACCTGTGAAATAACACTGTGTCGCACCCACAGGATGGGAGGATTAATAAGTAAAGGAAAGCATCTAGAATGGCACTGCACCCCCTCCCCTGTGCCATAGAGGTTTATTTATTGTTTGTTTGTTTCCCAGACAAAAGAAAAAAGGGCCATTCTCTGGTATTTTGGCTTAAAATCCCGGAAACTGTGTTTGCGTCAGTGTTGGAGAATATTCTATTTTGAGAAAATAAAAGCATCTAAAATGTTTTTGTGATTTCAAGTGACAAAATAATTTGTGATTTCAAAAGCAGAACCTTGTGCCTTTAAGAGAAAGATAGAGAAGTAGAGCTAAGAGAGGGCCCAGAAAATTATAAGAGGCCATTCATCTTCTCCAAGAGCGCTGAGGGTCCTTCAGAGTGTGGGGCTTCCCTCTGACTCCCCTGCCATCCATCAGGCATGATCACAAAATACTCCAGTTCTCAAATATTGATTCCTTTTCCCTCCTTTAGGTTAAGACAAGTGAACTTGAACGAGGCCTCCGGCAGACCTTTTCAAAGTGACTGTAAGAGTGAAAGGATACCTTAGAGCCTACATAGACTGTGATTTCACCTCTGCGAATGGCACTTCCATCAGGGTTCGACATGAGGCTGAGTTCTAGTAAGAATAGTGACCTGAGAACAATGCACTTTATTTTATTAAACTGTCGTCCTCATTATTAAAGTATTGTGCTTACTCTACCAGATATGGGTTAAAACTGCATTAAAATTATCATTAGTTCTATCACCAAGATATAGCTACTGTTTAAGTTTAATCATAGTTTAAGTTTTCCAAATATTTTCTATATGCAAGTCAGTATAAATGGGTATATATAAAAATAAATAAATAAATAAATGGGTATATATAGGAACAGTATAAATTGTATATACGTGTATACGTATATTTTTAAAGGGGGTATATACAGTATATACTTTCTATAAAACCATGTTTAGCTGTTTTTAACATGATTTTCACTGTAATATGCCATAAAATTAAATGTCATTAATATTATTCTGTAATAGTATATTAATAATTTCATGGAGACATCATAGAATTTTAAAACTGCATCTTATTTTAGGACATTCCTACTGTTTCTACTTGTTTTCTATAATTTTTTCCTTAGTGAAAGTAGGTCTTCATAATTTTTAGGTCTCCATTATTTGTGAAACTTTACCACAATACCCAACTATTACTTTGGTACTTACATTTTTCTAACATCAGTACAGACACTTAAGAAATAAAAGAACTCCTTGCCAAGAGGCATCAAATTATAGACATAAAAACATCCTCAAAGAACCATAAAGTGATACTTATAAATAGCCTACATATTAACATAATAACAGCCTACATATACTTACGGATATCTGTAAGTATAATATGTAATTATATATTGTATTAAATATATATAATTGTATTAAATATATATATTAATATATTATATTTATATATATATGTACACTAAGTTTTGTGTCTACATCCATAGAGCACACAGATATACATGTGCATAGACATGGTGTGGGAAAGGGCAGGGTTACTTTACTTCAGAGGGACACGTTCCTGTCACCTTCCTTGGATTCACATCCTAGCTCTACATCTTTGTATCTGGGTTACTTGGAACATGTTACTTTATCTCCATTTGGTTTTTTTTTCCTTGCTCCATGTATAAAATAAAGATAATGGCACCTACTTCATAGAAATGGGGATGTGAGCACTAAGTTAGACTTTACATGTAAGTATTTAGCAGAGGGTGCGGTAAATTATTTTCAAAAGTGGTGGCTATTTACATATATTCTGCATGAAAGCTTCAAGGGATTGCTGTTAATTCAGAGCATGAAAGCAGGTCATGAAGTGAAAGTAGCCCTATGCTTGCAAGCTAAGAAAATTAGAATCTAATTTTATTTTTTCTACTTAAGAGCTAGTTATTTTGGAGGAACTAATAAATATATTTGTACTTTTTTAGCTTAAGACAAATAGATAGGGATGGACAGTGGATTTTATCAATTCTTGAGGGTTTTCCTGCCTAAGTATTGTCACCTATGCTTTATTTAAATGATGTTTATGATCATAATTTTGGAATGCTGGTTTTCAAGTACCAGAGTATATCATATTCAGCCTCAAATAGATTTTCATAACGAGTTAATAGAGCTTGAAAGTTACAGATTAGCACCAAGGAAATCAATTGTAACATAAAATATAGGGTTGTTTATAATTTTCACATCTGTTTATGCTTTAGTAGTTCACAGAACCTCTTGGCCCTTATTGACAACATGTTAAAAGTCACTCAATACTTTCTTTAAAATTGCAGTGTGCCTTTCTATGGGCCAGCATTATCAGGAACGGGATTGTGCCAGGAAACCGTCATTCAAAGACCACTTCTAATCAGCTCTCCCCAGGTATCCATCTATGCATACCAGATGAATGGAATGAGACACACACTTTGCAGGCATCACGGAAGCTACTAGATTTTTGTGAAAAGTACTTTGATATTAACTATTCATTCCCCAAGCAGGGTATGTTCAAACTCATCATTGCCTCTATATGTGCTCATGGAATTTACTTTGCTGTTTTCCTTCCTAGACATCATTAAAATGAATAGCTAAGAGATTCCATTAGCTCAGAAAGAAATAATTTGTTCTTCAGAGATATTCCTCGAGTATAGAAAATACAGTATTTATCAGAAGCCCAAGCGATGTGGATCATTTCTCGACTATTTTATGAGACTTAATGATAAAATATTTGTATTCCATGTTAGAAGTGAATTAATTTTCTGAATTAATTGTACATACTATTATTTGTGTACAACCAGCAATCTTTCTAAAAATTGCCAAAGATTTATTTAATCAGAGAACTAAACTGTCTTTCCATGTTATCTTTATTGCCATTGAAGTTGGAAGGTAAGACTGCAGAACAGATTTTTTTAAATAGGAAAAAAGATAACAATTTGAATGCAGTAGTAGGTCTTTATATAAAATAATATACATAGTGTAACTTGTTTTTAATTTTCTACCCTAAATTGTAAAAGATGCTATTTTTGGAATGTTTCAGAGCATGCAAAAAGTGTGGCTTACATTTTATAATTTATATGAATTATTGTTTTGAGTTTCTGACCACTGTAAAATGTTTTTCCTTTTGAATACAAAAACATGCTGTACAATTGTCCTTAAAGAAGCTAACTGGAGTCAGCAAAAGATGCATTCAGGGATATATGGTTTTTTTCCAGAGACTCACTGTGTTATCTGTCATAATGCTGGTCCTAGATACTTGTTAACACAGATACACTGAATTCTGTTCACCCATAACTCACTGCTATGCCCCAGGTCAAAAGAAAGCCTAATGACAGCCACCAACAATCTTATATTGAAAATATAACCTTGAAGATCATATGAAACACCCCTTAAAACTATCTGAAAAGAAGCATACAGCGCAAGGAAAATGGAGCAGACATAAATACCTATAATGGTTATGGAAAATAACCCAACTAATATAAAAACCATTAATGCAATTTAGAAGAAGATTCCTTTTTACATTTGAAGTGTTAATGGATACTTACCTTTATTAGTGGTAATTTGGTTTTTGATTGTGTTCTAAATACTGTTTTTATATACTAGAATTCACCAGAATTAATTCTGGACAGTGCAATTATAAGCCAAATGACTTGGTTCATCTCAAATTAAAAAGAAGAAATCTTCTTGTAGTCAAGCATTATTTCTTTAAGTAGTAGCAGATTTCTAAGATTAAATATTAGCCAGAAATTTTCTAACGCATATGAAGTTGTTGGCAAAATATGTACATATACGTATACATACACACAACCACATATAATATGAATTAATGTACATTATGCCTGAGTTGCTTCAGGATTAGATTTCATTTTTTTATCACCAGAGATTTTCTTAAGAGGATATATATATTGAAAAGAAAATTAATGTCAGAAGGAATCAATGCCCAGAGATTTTTTCCTTTACTTCCTTAAGACTCTTGCTTATAATAGAGTCTATTTGTGCGTGGAATATCAATTGAAATATTGGCTACAGAGATTGCTTCTAAATGTTGTCCTAATAATAATATCATCTTTCTAGTTTTTCAAGAAATTAGTTTATGTTTTGATGAATTTCAAATATATTAGAAATTCCTTGATATTTTAAGTTTTAAAATTTTTAATAGTACTAATTTAAAATACAAGTATTTTTATTTTTTATTAACATTTAATATGAGTATTTTATAATAAATTATTTTCCTGGCCTTAAGTTCTCCAAAATGCTTTCAGAATTTAGTGCTTTCAAGGGAAAAAAAATGGTGAAGTGTATTAGGTTTCTCAACTACAAAACTGTATCGATAAAATTTTTTTCTACTTGATAATGGGTAGCAGTTGTTTTCAATGCAAGTGTAAGACACCATGTCAATGCTAAGATTTTGTGTGTGTGTGTGTTTTCAGAAAATTTGCTTATACATACTGAAAGCATCATAACGTGTTAGGACAAGGAGAAACCCTTCTTCTGGTGTGGAAGCCATAATGATCAGGTGTAGTTGCTCTTGTTTCTTAGAACTAGTTGCTATTCCTGGCTAAGCATAGCGTCATGGAAAATTGGGGCCTTATTACACATAGAGAGGTATCATTACTATTTAATCCCAAGACCTTTTCTGTTTCTGCTAAGTAGTGGGTCACCAGAGTCATAGAACATAAACTAGCACACCAGGTACTTGGTACTCATTTTATTCTCTTTTATCATTTATGATGCCTCAAAGAGCATCATACAGAACACCACCCATATTCCTGAAAGAAACATAAAATCATAACATTTTTGCTCTAATGAGAAACTTGGGAATTACCAGATCCAACATAATATGTCAAGTAACAGATGACTCATTTCTGAACTATAGGACTCATGCTGGAGTTTTATTGCAAGAGAAATGGCTTCCAAGTTTGTCTTCTAAAATTCTTCAAAGCAGAGCCTTCCAATGTCTTTTGGAAAATGACAGGAGATATGCAGACGAACAGAGGACAGAATTGGAAACTTTATAAAGATTTCTATTGAAAGTATTTCTCCTTATACCCTCCTGGTGCCCTGGCATTGTAACCCAGCACAAAGTCAACCTCCCTTGGTTGGATCCTGTGATTCTGTGGCCCTAATGAAGTATTTTAAGTAAATTACTTGTGAGTTGATGACCCTGGCTATTTCACTGAGTTCTCTGAAGTTCAGTGTCTTCATCTAGAAGAAACAGTAATCCTTCCTGCTCCAAAAGACTGTTGTGAAAATTACAGATAAGGATAATTTCTGTGCCTGTCTCATTGTAAGCTATTAATGATATAAGCGGTAGCTATGAGTGATGACATAACGTCCACTGCTACTACTCCTTCATTTCTTGAAGAGCAAGGGATCTAAGAACCATATATCAGTGCTATATTGTACTCAAAAGTGAAACTGCAAAACTGAGTCTATAGTCTGGGAGCATAACTCAGCAAAAGGCTGCTTGCTGACCCCAGATTCTATCTCCAGTGCTGCAATAACAAACAACAACAAAAACAAAACTCAGAGGTTATTTCCACCCTGCTTCATTTCTGAAATCTCTAAGTAGTGCAGTAAATTATTAATGGCACTGGTAATACTCTTTCACCAGATGAATACATACTATTTCATCGCAGAAGTTGGCAAAATCACTTTTTAAATTTTTCAGAATTTTATCCTGGACCATCACCATAATAATAAGACGCTGAGTTGTTGTTTTTGCAGTGAGCTAAGTAAAGTACTTAATTACCTAGGGTCCATGCTCGGCACTACATTTTGAGAACATAGGGACTGCTTCCTCTAGTGAGAATCTCCCCACTGGCCCATTTTAGGTGTTTCAATGATTAGTTACTAGGAGATCTAAAGTACTTAAGTGAGTCTGGGGATTTCTAATCTTTCTGTTCAGTGTTTTTAGGGAAATGGTCTGAGAGCTCTACCTCTGAGGCTCCCTCTGGGACTTCCTTTAATAGCTTCTCTTTCATGGAGATGCAGAGTCTAGGGCTGGAGCGCAGGCAGCATTGGAATTTTTGCCTTGACTCTGTTGTCGCCCATTGATGTCCATATATCCATTTTGCTCCTTTATATATGATCCTTGCAAGGATTCCCCAGTGTCAACTGGGTCCCAAGCAGAGAATTTGAGGCCTCTATGACCCAGCTCCTTCCCATGTCTTCAGCTTCACCTCTTATCTATACCCTAAGCTTTAGCATCCTAGACTCTCTGCCGTTTCCTGAACCCAGAATATGCCTTTACTTCTGCTGCTTGCTGTATTGGCATACCAAAGGGCCACTTCAAGGCTCAGGAAATAAATTGTTTTCAAAATGACCTACACACTCTTCCAAAAGAACTGATTATTTCGTCCTAGAATCCTTTGCCTCTGGCAGAGGCATTGATCTTAGCACACTAGCTTATGTTCACTGCTGCAATTATTTGTCTACTGGTTGACCTCCATCACCTGTATTGAGGTAGCGGCTATTTTGCATGCATCTTTGTATTCCTAACATATGGCATGGTATCAGGAACATAGTAGGTCCTAAATGCAGTAGATATTTATTGAATGAGTGGACAAATTATTCGGTGCTGAAGTAACCAGAATCAGTTCAGTCTGCTTCTCACATTCGCCATTTCTCAAACTGAGGAAAGACTTCCTGTCCTTCCCACAGAAGAGATTTTAGGAAGGTTGGTGGCCACTTGTGAAATGATCTGAGTGTGGTTACAAAAGAAGTAATGCTTACACTGCTTCTAGAAGACGCGGACACAGACCTTTTTACCTGTCAATATAATACACATTTCTGAGTCTTAGAATCTTATTCAGTTTCTGATTGTTCTGGACATTTCAGTCCTAAGTACATATACTAGATGCACAATATTGTACTTGTAGCTAAATAAATAAATAAAATAGTGTATAAAAGAAGAGTAATATTTAAAAAGTCTAATACAAATTAAATATAGGTCAGGTATACCTCTGCTTAGATTATCTTTATGAATTCATTTTGTTTTATGTGTACACATATTAAATCTTAGAACTTTATTCTTTTTGGTGGCCAAGTTAAACTGTACAAGTAACTCAGGTTCAGAGGTTAGTTACTATGCTGGCCAATAAATATAACAATCTGAGAGACCTAAATGAATTTTTTATGACTCCCTTAAGTACCCAATACTTAATATAAAAATTAACAGCACCAAGGGCATTGGGACTTGTTTTTCTCCTTAGATCGTCACAAATTAAAGACAAAGTAAGATAATTCTCATTGTGTAAAAAGTAAAACAATATTTCTTCCTTGACATCAAATCTAATGGCTAGGAGATTTTGGGTGGATAGAACAAGAAGCAGAGAGTTAGAAGCAATAAGGCACAAAAGAAGGAAAATAGAAACATGCAAAACTATGGTAATGAGATAATAAAGACAAAGAAACCAGCAGAAAGAAAGCCTACAGAGAAAAAAGGGTAGCAAAGCTGGAGGAAAGGGCCTAATAATAATTTTCAAAACATTAGCAACCCTGATTTCTTTTTTTGATACAGTTAAAAATATTTTTACAATTTTGTTTAACTTTTACTAACATTGAGATTTGCCTCCTAGTGGTTTGGCAACCTGGTTACGATGGAATGATAGAATGATACTTGGCTTAATGAGGTATTTTCAAACTACATGGAACTTATCTCTCTTAGTATAACACAGCCAGAGCTGCAATTTGTAAGTGCACAATTTTGTGTATCATGCGATATACCCTAAAGAATCATAGATTTATAATTAAACTTTGGAGTGAATGTTAAAGAGAAAGTTTTGTGCATTTATGAACATGTGCTCTTTTGGTGTATGAAACAGATTTCAGAATTGGATGAGATGCTGAATGTTTTAGAAAACCATCCAAAGAAATCTCTCACCTGAAAGTTTCTGGGTAGAGAGCAAACTATTACAATATACAGCTGCGTATGTGAGGCCAGGGGGAAATCATCACCATCATATACTTCACTCAGCAATCCTAAGGCTACTGGGTATTGTGAAGAGTTCTTGGCATGGAACTGCAATTGAAAATGACAGGGGACACACTCCTCTAAAATTCCCAAACGTCGTGTTAGCATTCCCAAAATACATCAAGGAATTTTTTCAAGTATGTCTGACCACTCCTTAAATCTGCATATTGAGGTAGTTAATAATGGTCATTAGATCTGTTGGGTTTACATTTAGCTTGGTATATACACTGATGGAGATTCAAAGTCAGAATCTTTTTATTACTTCCTATGTGCTGGAGCTATAGTTTCATTCTAAAACTTTACACATTTTCATTTGTAAAATGCATATAATGCATATCCCTCACAAAGGTGCTGGAAGGATTGTGAATGACAAGTCCTAGCACACAGTAAGTGTTCGCTTAATAGAAACCTTTATTTTAATTTCTATATTCAAGCACTTGGTACATGGTAAACATAAAAGGTAGTCATACCTTTCCCTTTATCTCTTTTCTGTTTGCTTTTCTTTCAGGGAGTTTGTGTTTTGAATATGTTCAAGGATTTTCTCAGTGATGAGAAATTCCAGATAGGCATAGTTCACTACCTAAAGAAGTTCACCTATTGAAATGCTAAGAGTGATGATTTGTGGGACAGTCTGTCAAGTGTAAGTTATATGTTGTGCTACATTTGTCATTGTTATGGTTTGTGTTTGGACGTCCCCCCAAAGCCTTATGCAGTCTTGGGATGGGCTTCTAGAGTTTATAATTGATCCATGGTCCAGTGCTGGGATTATGGATGTGAGTGCTACACCCGCCCTGAGGTGAGTAGTTTGCATACAGTATAAGGCAGGGAAAGAGCCTGGCTCTCTGCCGCTCCTCCCTTTCGCTCTTGTTGCTGTTGCTGTCTTCCGCGGCCATGAGTCATGGACTGTTGTCCTCTGTCATGTGCCATTCTGTCTTGGAGCCAGCTGAGCATGGACTGAAACGCCCACAAACAGTGAGCTAAATAAACCTTTCCTTTCTTAATTTTGGGCATCAGGTATTTTGTCTCAGCAATGACAGAAAAGTAACCAAGACAGTCATATATAAGTCGTTTGTATATGTAAGTTATATGTAAATTTGCAATCATAGGTTAGATATAAAAAGTTACAGGATGATTATGAATGTTAATGAAGAGTCATATTGTCACTCAACATTTATTTTACCTGTGAGGTCCATTAAAGGGGGCACCTTCAATTTTTCCCTGGCACCATACCCCATTGGGATGCCACTATGGGATGGCTACAAGGGCTCGCTATATGACCATCTTGTCTTTACTTCCACAGCTATGGCTAAACTTACACTTATATCTTCCTTTCTTTCAAAATATTTAATAACATTTTAATTCTTACTCTATAACACCTAATTTCCTTTGTCAAATTTTACTCTTCACTTTATCAGAGTTTCCTTTGTCAGAGTTTACTCTTCACTTTATTTATTTCATGCCTAATATGTTGCATGAAACTAAAATATAAAAAGAATTTTAAAAAAATAAAGAAAATTTTTTCTCACATTAGGAGAGGTCCTGCTTCCTACATCTCTGTACTTTTGTTTCCAGTTCCTTTGCTATTTGCCCTCCCTTCTTTTCAACAATTTAGATGCTTTCATCATTCAAGACCTGGCTGAGATTTTTGCCTCCTCCTTTGAACTACTCAGTCCTCATTGGTTTGCCTTTCTGCTGAAAGTACTTATGATCTGCTCTATACAGTGAAAACTTTTTATTGATTTCTAGTGGCTCTGTAATAATAATAATTTGTTTAACATAAGAATGTTTTATAATCTTTCTTATGATGCCATGGCTCCTGGCATACTGTTGCTTCTATAATAGTGATTAATAAAATTAATTATTGATTAAAGAATGCACAATCTATTTGTCTTTGGGTTTTATGTAGTATAATGGGAAAGACAAAGCAGGAAACATGCAGTGAACTCAGATAATTCTAATAACTCCTTTCAAAACTTTCTATGGCGAAGAAAATAATCTTTTATAGAACAGTTGGACTGAGAGAATTCATTCCTACAAGGAGTAGAACCCAAGCCTGGATAAATGAAGTCATTTCTCTTATATAAGCACATATGTCCTAGGGACAGTGATGATATGGCTTGGTATTTGCATAATACTTCACAGCTTTAAAGGCAATTTCATGCTTTGCCTCATTTGATTTTTTTGTGCCTCCAAAAAGCCCCTCATACTCACAATTTATGTGTTATATTGTGGTTAAAGAAACAAAACCCAATAATCAAAAATGATTACAGAATTGCTCAAATCTTTTACTTGTTTTCTTTAAAAATTGTGAAATCGACTGAAATGCATAGTCCTTGGTAATACTTAATAAAAATTCTTTAGTATTCATTTCCATCACTCCCTGTCAGTGATCCAGAATTCTTTCTCTGTGATTTCTCCAAAGCTCAGAGACATCAAGCCCTATGCATCTTTTCTTTTGTGCTCCAATCCTTCTCCCTCCCTCTTGCCATGCATGTATGCATGTATGGGTGAGTGCGGCTATCAGGCTAGTGTCTCTCTAACAAGGAAGAATCTGTCATCTGTTACATGCTGGGGGTGGAGGCAATCAAAGGGAAAATTACAGAATTATAATGGCCTACTTTGAATACTCTTGTGTTAATTTTTTCATGTAATTCTTATAAGCATCTTGAAAGATAGAAATACTTAGTCCATTATTATAAGTGGGAAAACTAATGACAAAGTAGAGATTTGGCCAAGGTCACCAAATCAGTATCAAAGTCTGTACTTAAAATTTCTCTTCTGACTCTAAATCTAATACTTATTTTTTCAATTATATCACAGCTTCCTTCTAGTTACCAGAAAAGTCCCCCACCAGCCTTCTTCTAAAGTTTCTAGATTCTAACTGATCCATTCTGATGCCAGCTAATATTGTGCTTTGAAAACAATACATTTCTGAAAATATTTTAATGTTGAGGTTCATAAAGACAGTTTTAGTATTAGCAACTGGAGTATTGGCATGTTTGGTTGTTATTTTTCATAAGAGCATTTAAAAACATTTGAGAATCTTGGTGTATATTTCATTTTTTCTTATTTGCATTTTCCCTTAGAACATTAACCCTTGGCTATTCTTGGGTCAGTTGCCAAGCTGATAGTTTTCTTAGGTCTTGTTTAGTCCAATTCAGCTAAAAAATTATTGCACACCCACTTCAAGCTTCTGTGATTGCCATGGTGGAATATCAAGGTAAGAACAGGTGTTCCTCCCACTGTCAAGGAACTTACAATATAATGGGAGAAAGTTGATAATAGACAGAGTTGACTAAATGCTATACAGGCATAATTAACATGGACAGTTACAAAAATAAGACGTTTTACAAGGGAAAAGAAAAAATTAAGGAAAATTCAACAAATTGATTCTTCTTTAGAACATTTATTAACCATATTGAACTTTTAAGGAAATTTTATAAATACCTATACACATATGTATAAAGTAAAGAGTACAGTAATAGTTTTTGTGCATCACTATCCCATGTTCATTACATAGATGTCTTTTTCATGTTTATCATTGTGTCTAGACAAATTATATTTTCACACAGCTGTGCTACCAGATGTCTACATTCATATTTAATACGTACATTCACCCAACAATTAATCTTGTTTTACAGAGTTTTTTAGAAGGCGATTTTACATCTGGTGGAATTTGTTATTCTGATTTCAAAATGACAAGTAGCACAGTAAGTATAAAGAAAGTGAGAGAGAAGGATCTGACGTGTTACCTGACCTGGAGTGAGTGTGACATGCTGAGTAGGCCTTTAAATGGCTGCAGAGGAAAACAGACACCACAATTTTCCTTGAAACATAGCTTAGTGAAGGAGAAATGGTCAGGCCATTTAAGGGTTTGGTGCTGTTATGACTATATTTTTTGTTGTCCTACTTGAGCTTTCCCACAACCTCACTGCTAGCTAAAAATATCTCAGCTCAAAAATTCTTTTGAGTGGTTATGACTACATTGGCATCCCTCAGGCTCTAAAAAATGCCCAAACAAGTATGTCTTAGGTTTGGAAATAGAGTGTCTATCCTGCTTTCTTGAGGCCAGAATTTTTTTTCCTTACCTCTGGAATATTACAAAAGCACTGTAGGAAAGAGAAAAAGTTGTCATGGAAGGAAAAAAAAAATGATAACTTTTTGTCTTATTTACTTTTCTTGTTGTTGAGACAAAATACCCAACATCCAAAATTAAAGAAGGAAAAGTTTAGTTAGGTCACAGGTGATAGAGGTTTCAGTTCATAATTGGCTGGCTCCAAGGCAGGGTGGCATGGCAGAGGGCCGTCACAGAGAAACAGGACAGCAGGAAGAAGCCAGCAAGACAGCAAAAAAATGAGCAATAAGTGACAAGCCTCTCTCTGTCCCTTATATCTTATCCAGGCTACCCACCCCTACAGCAGGTAGTGCTCAGACCCTTAATTCTAGCATCACACCCTTAATTCCAGCATCACACATCCTAGATCCAGCCACCCCTGAAAAGCCCCACCTATGACTGCATGAGGCTTTGGGGGGAAGTCTCAATACAAGCCATAACATTTTTTTAAAAAATGAATCATGGTAATATCCTAAGTTACAGTTTCTAAAGGAAAAAAATTAGCATCATCTAGTGACCAGAAGTCTGTGCTAGAAGCATGAAGCTAGTTGTTTTGCTCTCCATTCAATATAGCTCTATTTATATAATTGTTCTGTTGAGGCATGTAAGGCTTTCCTAAAGACAGACATTTCCTTCATAAACAAATACCTGGGTTCTAGCCTAGACTTTAGCATTATTAGGATGGAAAGTTTTTAGTTTTTGATCTTTTGAAAAGGAACAGAAGAGATGTTCCAGTCTCACCCCCTTCTTTTTGGCTTTTCCATGTTAATCTCAAAAACTCCCCAGTGCATCCCCAAGTTTGCAGACAGCAGTCCTGGAGTGGTCTACCTGAAGCCAGTTACCTGGACTGGCTGCCCTGAGATAGATACAACGTGAGTCCTCCATTGGGCTGTCTCCTCGAGCATTGTTCCTGGAATCCAATGATGTGGAAACTTCTAGTCTCCTGAGTTACCAAAGCCACTTTTCATTTCAGCTCGCCTTTCTGGAGAAAGAGGCAGAGGTCAAAGAGATAATGACTGCATGGACATGCCAAAATGGAATTGCTTTGGCAGCAGTTAAACAAGATGGGCATTTACTCAGACCAAGAGGAGTGCTTCCTGAAGCGGGTGTTCAAAGAGGACCCTGAATAGAGGTCTCCGCAGGAGAAGTGGCTGCGTTTCATCTTTTCGTCTAGTGTACTTCAGCTCAGTTTATTCATTATTTCATTAGCTTGCTTTCAGCTCCTCTGGCAGAGCCACAGGATGCCATTTCTGTGTAGGAATCAGAGGCCTTGATGGAGCCTTGATAACAGACTTAAAGGGCTTCAAGTGGTCCAGGTAGCTTTGTTCAGCAGCCCTGTTCTTGGAAATTCCACGCTGCTTCCAGAGCCTCCGTTCTGATGCAGACACTGCTTGGTTACATGTCTGTTATACTGATCTCTGGACCTCAGTAAGCTGAGTGACTAGCTTACACTTAGGCAGTATGACAGCTATGCTTCTTACCACTGGAGAAAGATATCCTCTTTTTGACAAACTAGAGGCTAAGACCTCCTGTTGCTTTTGCTTTTCAGTAATACACTATAAACATAATGTTTGAAAAGACGTAGTGCTCTTGATCATAATGGAGCAGTTGCAATTAGCCACACTATTACCTTCTTCAGCAGCCTATCCTAAGGAAACTTGTTAAAAGCTTTACTGAAATCCAGACATGCCACACTGTCCACATTTCTCTGGACTATTAGCCCTATTAACAAGACGAATGATGCTAATTTAAAATGAAATAATGTTAGTGAACCTGTGTGGCTTTTATGATGATTGTTTTTTTAAAGGACCTACCCAGAATTCTAGAAATTTTAGAATTTCTCTCAGACTAAAAACTAAATTGAGGTCTTTAACACATAAAATACATTTGTTATTTTTCTTGTTCCATCATTTTTCTATTTTAACCCAATGGCAATTCATAAGCTCTCTATGCATCCTTCCTTTTTTCTGTGTGCTCTGAAATCTGAACCTCAGAGCTTAGACAACTTATTTTTTTATTTATTTTTAAAAATAAAAGAAGGAAAACATATTAACAAACAGACATCCATTTACAAACTAGCATAAGAACAATACAAACAAAACAAAGTTACAGACAAAGTTGTGGGAAATTAACAATGGTTGTTGCATTACTTATTGATATGAGCTTAGATAACTTATAACTTATTTACACAGTCAAGGAAATTTAATGGTGAGAAGGCAGGAGTCACAATTTTGTAACTTGTCAACATACCGTAGAGACTTCAAAACTGTGGATGACCCAGGATAACAAATATATACTTTAATAATCTGCATTTTTTTCTCTACCTGGAATAGTATTTAAGCAACCCTTGAGTACATGAAATGATTATCCTCTGCTTCATGATTATTAAAATTAATCTCTCTCTCTCTCTCTCTCTCTGTCTCCCTCTCTGTCTCTCTCTTAGATGTGCTTATATGAAAAAAATTCCTCTTTTTTAGAGCCAATACCCATCCACAAATCGTAATCCATTGCCTGAACAATATTTTTGTGTGCACTTTTATCTTACCTTATGAAGATTTTAGGTTTGCTTGTTTTCTATATTCTGTGAGTTAATATGTAGATTATTTCAACCCTTTTACTAGATAGAATCACTATGTGTTGTTTTTTTTCATGTGTTACAGTTTTCTAAGGACTGATAGACACTTCCTGCATTTTTTCTGTTTTACATTTGTAGGTATTATCAAGTGCATAATTTTATGTGCAAGGATTACTCTAGCTAATTTTCCATGTAGAATTACTCAACTAAGATGTTTTAATTTAACAAAGGAAAGGAATTCTGGAAGCTTCTAGATAGAAAAAAGCCAATTTCTATTCATTATGATGGTAAGATCACTGAACACTGAGGTTTGTCATCCAATTCATTCTGGTTTTCTGCTCACTGAACTCTAGCTCTCTTGTACTGGCTGAACACTTGAATAGTAACCACTTATTTACAGCTTTTTACAGCTGAGGGCGTGATTCTATTAAACAAGAGGATAGATGACAGCTCATATTGGAGTTAGTTCTTTAATTCTTAAGCATTTCCCTACAAGTTTGGTTCAGTTATTTGAATCAATATCATGGTGTTAGAGTTTTTGGAAAATGTAAAAGAGAGACCGAATGTTTTGCCTCCTATAAAAAGTAAAACTTGTTGTAGTGTGAGATATGGATAGCAAATGACACAGATATTTGTAGTACAGATATATATGCATATATTGCTGCTCTTTCATAGTCACATGAAAGAAATGTTTGCATGCTCGAAAATGTGCTTGTCATAGCCTATATAATGTATAAGGCACTGCCCTCATGAACAGCAGCTACTCAGGTGTCATTTATAGCCTGCAAAACCTAATAATGTGAAATCTAAAACAGATAGTCATTTACTCCGTGACCTTTTATGCTTTCTAATGTAGGTTTCTGTGGCATACCCCATTAACTTATTCCATTCTCAGACGCAGTCCACAGACATTCTAAATCAAAGACAGAGAATGAGTTAGCTAAAAAAGTGATTCACTGCAGAAATGAAATACGTTTTGAGCTATTTGGGGAAAGATACTATGAGCAAATCGAATAATAAAAGAAATACATTATTTATTAAAATACCCCTTAGCTAAAAAGCTTCAATTTTTTATTCAGAGGGAAGCTCTGAATGAAACATTCAAGATGTTTGTTTTTATGTCAAGAAATGGTAGAATTCTATCTTACAAGCTTTAATACTATTCCATTTCTATGGATTATGCATGAAGCAACAATGTTTAGTGTGAAAGAAGCACACGCTTTGGAATTGATTGGTCCTGGGTCCAAATGCTCACTTTGTCACCTATTAGATGTGTGACTTTCAGAAACTTTCTTAACTCCTCCCAAGCTTCAATTTTTGCATCTTAGTGTGAGTGAGAATTAGGCCTCATAGAGTTGTTGAAAGGCTATTAGAATGCAATTTTACCACCTAATATAATGTATGTCACATTAAATACATACACTGCAGTTTAAATTTCATCTCTCAGTATCAGAATTTGAGAAGTTTTCCATGACCACATCACACTCAACCCAAGTCCTTATTTCACCATAATAAGAACTGGACAAATGAATCACATATTTACAGTTACATACATATTTTGATGACCAGTAACTAAACCAATATATTAAACCAAATTTGAGTTATGGTCATTGTCTGACTCACTAAACACTTACAGGTCTCTTAGACCTACACAGACTATTTTTGAGAAAAAAATTCAGTAGTCTCGTTCCTATAACTCAATTTAGTAATTTAATAAAACCATGTCTTCATTATTTTCTTGTTGCTGAGACAAAATACCCAACATCTAAAGTTAAAGGGGAAAAGGTTTATTTTGGCTTACAGTTTGGAGTTTCAGGCCATGGTCAGCTGGCTCCAAGGGAGGGTGGTAGGGAAAAGGGGCATTGCAAAACAGAAATAGTACATGATAGGCCAGGCAGAAAGCAGCAAGCTGCAAGACTTCCTTCTATTTCCCTTGTATTCCATCCAGGCTCTGAGCCTATTGATTGGTGCTACCCATACCCAGGATGTGGCTTTCCATTATCCACATGCAGAACAATGCTAAGCCAATTGGTGAACTAACCCAGTTAATGTATCTGTATTAATCTGATATTAATCTCTATTTACAAACTATGTCCAGCCACCTCCAAAAAGCTCCACCTATGAAGAGTGTATGAGGACTTGAGGAAACATCTAATATAAGCCACAACCACCATTTTCCCCAAAAGGAAAGCATTCAACTACGAAAATGAATATCATTATTCTCTTCCAAAACTTTGTCTTCCCACCAATTTATTAATAGTATTGAAACTAATAGTTTTGGAGATGCTACCAAGATGTATGTTAATAATAGAATGACTATTTCCTTCTCTTAGACACTCTGAATTTACCTCAAAAGACCAACTGGGTGAAATTCAGTGTGGACTCAAATGACTAATACCTTGTTCACTATGAGGGTCATGGATGGGACCAAATGATTACACAGTTTAACCGTAACCACACACTTCTCAGGCCGAAGGACAGAGTAGGTCTGAGTCATGATGCCTTTCCGCTGGTTAGGAATGCACAAATTCATCTGATTTCACAGAAAATAACTGTCCCATAACTAGATATGCAAGGTTTAGGCATTGAATGTTCAATGTTGATCAGTTATATGATGTGGATCTCAGTAGAAATCACACACTGACCACTAGGCCAAGCCACCCTTATATTAGCCACCCCTAACAGAAGTAATTTTGAGCAACATAGGGCTTATAAATTTAATCCAACATTTTTAAATATGGAGAATTTTATATAAAAATCATGACTTCTGGAATTTCTTTTAAAAATGAGATCTGGAAACTCTGGGCCTTAATTCCCATAAGATGACCAAAGGGAAGTGTGGAGTGGGCTGATCCCTGCTTGAGCCAGGCCTGTGGTCTCCTATATACCAAAGTCCTGATTGCCACAGCGGTCTATTTCACTTAGGGTAGACCTTGGAGTCATTTGAAATTTTAACCTCAAATTTCAAATTTGTTTATTCTAGTAGTTGTTGCACCAAATACTGTGTAACCTCTTAAATAAAAAGCATCAATACAGTATTAACTTTTAAATGAGTTGCTTTCTAGGGCATGATCCTTTCATTACTTATAGCATAAAAATCAGAGTGCGATTGGTAGGGGAATAAAGTAAAAATTGATGTTCCTGAAAAGACAGAATGCTTTCATTTCTTTTCAATTTATCATTAATAGAATAATAGGGAGAATAAATTAGATTTGCCAGTGGGGAGGAAATGGAAGATCGGGGAGAGCTGTACATTATGAACTTTTCCTATTCTGAAATTTACTGTAATGTACTCACTTTATTCAGTGTGACATATTATTTCCTTTCAGATGCTTATGTAGGTCAAATGGAGTGAAAATAAACACAAAGCCTCTCTCCGGTGAAGCTTCTCAGTACAAGAAAATTCCCCAGCTAGAAAATGGAGGGAAGTGAGACTTAATCCTCATCCCCACAGGTCTCAGGGAGATGCGCTGGTAGTGTATACTGGACTGCAATGTTAGGAAAGATACCACCTTACAAAGAGCAGAAGCCTGATGTGCTGTCTCAGAAGAAGGCTTTTGCTAGTTGAAGGAGATGTGTCTACTCGGAGGAGCTCTGAACAAGTTGCTGAGAAAATAGATTAAAAATTGAAGACTAGAAAAAGTAAGAATTATTGACAGCTCAACACATGAATTTCAGTCTTTGCAGCAGTGAGAAATTCCTTTGTGCTGTGTCTAGCCTAAAAATGTATGGATAGTCTAAAATTAGAAAGAACCCTACAGTTATTGATTTATTGGTAGAAAAACAAGAATGTGCTCTTCACTAGGTAGACAGATTAATGAAGACTACAAGTTTTGAATTAAAAGAGAAAACTACAAGTATTACCTTTTCACTTATTAATTGTCTGAGCTTAGCCATGTTTTTTAACCTGGTATAGACCCTAATTAAATTTTTTAGGCTTTCAAATTCTGCTTTAAGAATGCCTAACATACAGGCATTTATATTTGGTTGTTTTGAGTATTGCACTAGATAACATAATACCTGTACAAGAAATGTCAGCTGCCTGTCTTGTTAGTATTACTTGATACCAGTTTAAAACATCATGTGTTGAACAGAAAGACAACATAGAAAGGTACCCTTCAAATAATGTGATGTTGGAAAAAGCAGAATATAAGTTTGTATGTCATTGTGCTTTCTACTACAGAGAAAAAATATAAGTGGATGGGGAAAAAATGCAAGGGAATTATGCTAAAATGCAATTAATGAATGTATGTGGTAGTGCAATAATATATCATTTTCCCTTCTCTAATTTCTAGTTATTTTGATATTTCTTTAATATCACTTTTATAATAAAAATACAGTCATCCTGCATTGTGGATGCCCCTCAGATAAGAAACTCTGCAGATACTTAAGTTTCTTACATAAGTGCTGTAGTATTTACACATAACTTACACATATTCTCTTGTGTACTTTATGTCATCTCTAGGTTCCTCATGATACCTAATGTAATGTAAAAAGTGCTATAAAGTTGTTATGTTGTACTGTTTAGGAATAATAACCAAAGGAAAAAAGTCTGTATACATCAATATGGACACAATATTTTTCTGAATATTTTCAATCCATGGTTGATTGATTTTATGGATGTAGAGCCCACAGATATTAAGGACCGACTATAATTCCATAAAGAAATCGTTTAAAACTCTCATAATAAATCTTACTTGTTTTACTTGATATTACTCACTCTCAATATTGTAGACCTCTTCCCTCTTTGCCTTCTAAAATATCAACTTAACAGTTAAAGGAAGTAATCAGTGTCATATTTAATTGGAAATAAAATTTGATCCAGGAACGGATATTTATCTGAATTAGAATGTTGGTCTTTTTAAATGTGTCTTGCCTGAATTGAGTGTAATTAAAATGGTAACTTTAGTTTCATTACAACAACAAAAAAGCTATTTTTGTTTCTTTTAGCCCCCATCTTAAAAAGTAACACTAAATAGGATCTTCAGGCATATGGTTTTATTTTAAAAAGGTAAGGTCTAGCTGAAAGTATATGAAAATAAGTAAGTGTGGTTTTTTCCTGTTAGGCTCAAGTGTATGTTTATGTACATGCTTATCCTTTAAGCTAAACTGTGCACAGCATAGGGAGGTGGTGAGGCCCTAGATTTTAATCAACCAGGTTAGTAATTCTATAAAGGGAAAATGAGTCTCTTATCAGTATTAATATTAAAATTTTTTAATGTAAGCAAATATAAAAGTGAAGATTTCTAAAAATGGCAATGAGTTTAGTCAGAATTCAAACTAGGCTGAAAAGAAAAATAATCACTATATAAAGTAGTTGTTAATATCCCAAACATTAAATTGTGACCCCATAATATAATTTCTTATTACTGATGCTAAGCTGCTTCCTATCTTATCATACATACACATGTGGGAAGGAGTAGTGGCATTTTGTGGATGCATTATTTAAAAAAAATACAGCAGATAATAGATTCATAGAGCATATGGGCTAGCCCTGTCTCTTCAGATGAAAATTTTGGAAAACTTTCTGTAAGTCTGTTTTAAGCTTGTGTGCCATCGTGACTGAGACGAAAAGGCACAGCAGAACTTGGTTCTTTGTCTTTAACTTCTTTCTAGCTTCAGTTGCTTCTTTTTAGATAAGAATTTAAAAACTTTAAAACCCAAAGAGACAAGGCCTTATGTTAATGAAAACTCCAACCATCATAGCCCTCATTTTGGAATGTTTCCCGATCACACGGTTGTGCATAGCCTGGGAATCGCTTGCTTACAACAGTGGCTTATACACATTATGTAGACCAAATCCTCCCAGAGATACAAGTGAAAACCCCTTTACAAGAAGGAGGATGTGACAGTTTATTTTCTCTACACCACTACATTTTGGTACTCAAAATGGTATTCTGTTGTTTGTTCTCACTAAAAGAAAATGGAAATAAAGTATGTAACTTTAGAATTTAAGTAAGATGGAAATACTTGTTTTGTCTTAGAAGGATCACTACTTTTTTTGTTGTTAGGATTGAGTATTAACTGAACAAGATCTGCTTTGCCCACTGCAAATTACTGGAATGAGCTCTGCAATAGAGAAACAGCTGATTCCCGAGGTACCCATAAGTGGAGGTGGGGCACTCGTGTCTCAGATTTGTCTCCCTGAGGAGCAGGGTTTGGATACTGATGGGATAAAAGAGCCGGGCAGGGTGCAGTCTGGGAAATGGTGGTTGGAAGCATACATACAATCAATCTTCATGAGTCTTCATGAGACACATGTTCAGAAAATGGCAGCATTAGCATGATCTGAGGGTGGAGTTTTCAGTCTCCTGACCACAAAATGAGAGTTTATGCAGATTCTCCCTTGGTTTCATAAGAACAAATATTACAAAAGAAAAAGTCATGGCACCTGTCTTCAAAGTTCTAAAATTTGATTAGAGCAAACAAGTTAAACTCACAAATGCAGCAATTACAGAATGACATAATATGTGAAAATTTTGATAGTATTTGGTACTGAGCATTATTATTTGCTAATATTTCTTTCATTTCCTCTTTACCTGGTGCTAGTTGTTTTTCTAAGTTGTCATATTAATTCATGTAATCCTCACAACAAGCTTATGAGGAAGATACTATTGTTCATCCTCCTTGCATAGTGATGGTATTTGTAGCCCAAAGAGTCTAATAATTTGTCTAAGATCACATGGCTAGTTAGTGGCAAAGCTAGGATTTAAACCAAATGATCTGGTTATGATGACTACTCCTGTTATTGGTCTATTTTTTATTTATTTTAATATTGAGAATATTTTTAATTTAAGATATGCACAAGCCGCACACACCTGTTTTATACCTCAGTGCAAGGAGGTTGGCCCTGGACAAAGCCCACCACCTGACTCAGGAACTCAAGCACGAAACAAGAAGCCCTGTACTTCTCAAAGGTCTGAGATACTTACAATTATTTTACCACATGATAGATAGAGTTCTCTGAAAAAACCTCAAGTTTTGTATCACTTTTAGAAAATGTAACCAGGTGTGGTGGTGCACACCTGTACTCTCAGCACTTGGGAGGCTGAGGCAGGAGGATCCTTGTGAGTTCAAGGCCAGCCTGGGCTACATAAGAGAGTTCAAGGCCAGCCTCACTACACTGTGAGATCCTGTCTAAACAAACAAACAAACAAACAGAAAATGTATTAATTAAATAATGATATCTGGAGAATCAGTAAAAGTCTGTGTGTTTTGTGTAAATTCCTTGGAGTTATATATGAAGGCGCTAAGGGACATTGGCTCAGAGCACAGCCAACTCCTAGTCTTTAACAGCTGATGTCCGTCTTTCTTTTTCATAGCCAACCCTCAGAGTTAAGCACCAGGATCATAAGCAGAGTTGTTTCCACTCACAGTGATTATATCTTATATCAACCCACAGTACCCTCTCAGGTAGAAACTTACACCTCACAGAAACTCTGTTAATTGCAGCAGGTGGGAGCCAGATAAAAAGAAGTAGGATGCAAAGAGAAGTAGTTTTGTGTTTCTGGAAAGATTCATGCAGAATGTTGAGTTGAGCCTTTTAGATACGTAAGAGCTGTGCTCAGAACTAAGCTTAGTCTCTCCCTAAACCACCCTATGTTTTCTGCAGAATCACATTCTCTGGAGGTTTGAGCCAGTGACTGACACACAAGGCTGGAGTGATGAGGCCTCAGTCTGGGACAGGACGTTTCACACGGCTGTCTTGAAGCTGCCTGTGTGACCTGAGCCATGCTCTTCGCACTCAGAAGGCTGCTGAACTCCTCTCAGTGGATGGAATCCAGCAGAAAATTAAAGTAGATCTAGCCTTCTGTCTTACTCTTTGTTCTTTTCACTTTGATGTAAAAGGCTTTGATCAAGCAAGACATTAGATCTAAAAGCTCTTAGTAAGGATGGAAGGAAAAAAACGTGACGGGAATTATGCACTCTGTTTCATGTTCCCACCTAGAAAGTGCTCAACAGATTTTATGGAAGCAAGGCTTAGGTGTCTGTAAGGGAGAGGTAATAAACATCAGTGTGGTAACAGAAATGCAGGCAGGAAACAGAAGCACAGGGAGCCCGATCTCCAATAGGGATGCCTTTCAAACATGAAAAGATGTCAGAGGAAACAATGCGATATTTATATGCAATTAAACACCAGACATCTTTTGTTGGAACTCATAAAAAAGAAGGGGCATTTTTTAAGAAATGTGTTTGTCTCCACACCAGCCAATACCAAATGCTAAGCCTTGGCCCTGAGCTTTATCTCTGATGGGCAACTGATGACTTTGATCACCTGAAGGATGGCAATTGTGGCAAAACTGATTCTGGTGCTGATTATAATCAGAAAGATGCCCAGTGATCAAACAGATTATGTGGCAGTGCATTTTTAGTAGTTGCAACCCATGGTTATTATCAGATTCCACAAACATTTCATGCTTTGATTTCCATCCAATGGAATATTTATATTATTTTCTAAAAACCTAACTCTAGAGTTAGATGTTTTGGGAAATTAAATGTGTATGTGAATTAAGGAAAATTTGTTTTTTTTTTACATAGAAAAAATAAATTCACAATTTTCTTGGCATGAACTGTAATGTGTCAGTTTTTCTTGTTCTAAAACGTTATGGTATGCTGTTAGGGTTATCTTACCATAATTTTCAGTGAACTTTTGAAATCCTTTCTTGGATTCTTTTAAGAAAAGTAATTCACGTTTTCTTCCTTTTGGATTTCTTGTTTGTTCGTTTGTTGAGATTTGAGCCTGAAATCATTTTTTAAAAAGGTATTTTAGGTTTATTATTTTCTCCTTTTGTGCCTATTTAAATGAGATGTATGAGTGAGGTAAAAGAGACATCACACAATAGAATATTGTTATTCCATCTTTATGCTGTTTATCAGAGGGATGATCTTCCATCTATATTAGACATGAGTTTCAACATGTTGAATATACTGCATAATTAAATATTATACAGTTCTCCCCCAAAACTCCAAGACTGCAAGTGTGAATCCAAATGAAGAATTTCCATCTAAATATTTTTCATTCATTTGTGAATTCAAAATATAATTACTAGTATAACTCCTGTATGGTAAATAGGCAGTGCTGTGGAAATTAAAGTAGTGAACAAAATAATCACATAGCTGGCTTCCAGAGAACTTACCGTGTGTCTGATTTATCCAATTACCACAATTTGCACAGCAAAATATTCTAAAATCTAAACAATATGGGCTATAATTTAATTAATCATTACTTTATTATTCAAATGTCTGGTTCTTTTATACTATAGGTACTTTTTATGATTCAAAATTACACATAGTATAATAGAAACAGAAGCAGTAGAATCATAGGTTTAAATCCTATCTCCAAAATGACTAGTTATTTTACATGATACAGAGTTTTTAGGTTTTCTGAGACTTATTTCCATTTTTTAGAATTCAGGATACTAGTTCGATCACCGGTAGTTTGGCAGTTGAATAAGATGTACAGAGACCAGGACAATCCCTTCTATGAAGTCACTTCATGATAAACACAAATTTCCTACCCTCTCTCCACTCCTCTGTCTTGTGGTTTTTCTAGGCCACCAGTGTAGTAGCAATTATTGCTGATCTATATTTGGGATTAAAAATCAGATGCAAATTTAGAATAAAAACTGATTAATATCTTATGAAGTAATAAAAGTCCAAATCATGGTGTCTGCTTTCACAGAACAAAAAATATTTCATCTCATGAATTTTGAAGAATTGTAAAATGACTGGACTTTTTTTGCGGGGGTATTGGGAATCGAACTCAGGACCTTGCGCTTGCCAGGCAGGCACTGTGCTGCTGAGCTATATCCCTGGCCCAAAAATGACTGGATTTTAATCAATTGTGCTAAATTATAATTCCCTAAACCTAAAGAATGAGACGACTGTAAACAAATCTCAGAAAATACTTTAAATATAACATTAAGGTACAAAGAAATCGTCATTTTAAAAATCATGTAGCAGATATAAATGAACCAGTACTTTTGTATTTTAGAAATTGTTTCTTATTTATCAACTCCACCAACTTTCTATTTTCGTCTCAGTGTAGGTTCACACTTCATGTTTATTCTGTTTGCTAGCATTTTGTCATCATTGGGAGATAAAAACATAAATAATTTGCAAGTAAAATTACATGAAATATTCTATAAAAGTTTTGCAGAGAAAAAGATTTAATACTTAGGTATTGAAATTAATTCAGGGATGACTTTATGACGGTAAATTAAAATTGCAATAAAGAAGTGAATTATTCTTTCATAAAACTTTTTCTTCACTTCTGTGCTTAGGATTACAGTAAACTGGCAGATGTTTTAAAGATAGTATATTCTGTGGGTACTCAGATAATAGCAGGATGGAGTTACCTCTTAGAGCAATATGAACTGTCAGTATCAAGTGCTTAAAAAACAAGATCTGTATGCATTGTCAGTGAGCAAAGATCAGGAGAAGTTGAAGTAAGTTAATTAATTTAACTAAATTGTTAAAAGTAAATTAACACAAATTCAGTGAAAAGACTAAAATGTCAGCCACCAATCTTGAGAGATAAAATCATTGAATCAGAATTTGTATGGCATTACCTTTAGTTTCCAAAGAACATATGTTAACAAAATGTGAATGGTGAAAGTTATTCCATACTTATTAACGATGTGACTGCTACTAGACAAATGGTATAGTTTAGGTTCAGAACCTTGAAGGAAAATTGTTGTAAAAATACATGCTCGCATAAGATGCTAACCAAAGTCTTTGAACTAATAACTAAATAAAATTACTGCCGTAGAAGATAAAAGTTTAACTGGAGCACTGAAAATATTAGCCAGCAGACAATACATTATTGCTTTGGGTCAACTGTACATTTATCGTGCTTCTTTTTCTCCTATTCTTTTAATATACTGTTAGCCTGTTAATTTCCATATGTTATTTACTGTCTACCATGAATAAACAAGTGGTTCTCATTTCTTTGGGTTAACTGAACTAAAAATGAAAGGAAAGGTTACCAAGACCCAGGACTTGACAGCTCTCCTTCATGCAATTGCTGCAAACCCAAAGGGTCAGCAGTTAGCCTACAATTTTGTAAGCAAAAATTGGGCCAATCTACTAAAAAAAAGTTGGTATTTCAATATGTTTTTCTGTGCAGTGTCTGTTACCCAAAACTAAGTGTAATCAAGCGTTCCTCAAAGCGTACAAATGATACCATTTTTATTCAAATTGTTCAGTGAAATCTTTTTGGCTTTAAAACATACTCACCTAAATTACTCTGTCGAGGTATAAAGGAGATGAATGAGAATAAGAAAATGAAGAAAAAAATTCCTTTCATTCAACCTAGGCAAAAATTGTTAGGAGTAAATATCAATTGAGTTAAATCTAGTTATTATCCTCAACCCCCTACCTCCGGCTCTCTCTCTAGCCCAGAAAAGTCCCCTGAATTCTTACAAAGCACAACAAACATATTTGGCCTTCTTTGTTAATGTGGTTTTGTTCTGGAAGAAAAACATCTCAGGAATCTTGGTGAGACCTAATCCTTATCTCCAGTTTGGCATAGTGAACACTTGAAGGAAACTTTATGTTTTGGAAGTCCCGCTCCCAAACTGGATTTGTCCAGAGTTTTTTCAGTGTTTCAAGTTATGTGGAAACAGATCCTACTCCCATATAAAATACCTATTGCAGGCCTACTCCAGAGCTTAAAATATCGCTCAGAAAGAACCAATGATGACTAGATTCCCCTGGAAGGTACATGATGACATTGCTTTCTCTTTTACACACACAAAACTCCTACTGAGGCATGCAGCCATCTCTCATCCAAACCCACTTGTGATAGCTGTAGAAAATACCATGAATTGGAGAGCTGTGTGCTTTGCTTTATCTTAATTTATGTTAGTGTCTCTGATGTCATTCTTTTCTAGTTGCTTCTTCTCTCTCATTTCTTAAGGACAGAAGAGTAAGAGTCCTCACAGACGGCTTTGTGAAAGCCAAAAAGCACATTCTCACACCTCTCCCAGTTCCTACCAGCACTGACATCCGCAAGACCAAATAGTTAGAAACTGCTCTTCGCCAGGCATGCTCAGCACATACTTGTAATCCCAGTACTCTGGGAGGCTGAGGCCAGAGTTTTGCAAGTTGAGCTCAGCCTAGGAAATTTAGGGATTTAGTGAGACCCTGTCTCAAAATAAAACATAAAAAACTATGAGGGCCCTGGGTTTAACCCTCAGTAGCAAAACAACAACAACAAAAATCCTCTACTTACCAAAAATGATATATTTCTTTAAAGATCCTACTAGGCTGTTTGTATGATTGTCAGTCTCCCCCTGAAATGATCAGACTTTTTCTGAAATGCTGTGGATTTCTTTTATGATTGGAATTTATATTCCTGCCCAACTGTGGGTCTAGCCTTGGAACCACGGTCTCTACTTGGCTTTCTCAGCATGTGTCACTCTGACCTGTGGTATGTAGGACTGAGGTGGAAGATGCAGCTTGTGGCTGTGAAAGAGTCCAAGCAAGTGACTTTGCCCCGAGAAGCACAGTATTTAAGTATTTAAGTACACCACTGCTCAAAATAGGAAGTGTGAAAGACCATATATTAGCAAGCAAAAAGCACGTAGCACTGCATATATGATGTCTGATTTCATGTTTGCACATTATGTTACTACAGATTTTAAAACAAAATATAATGAAAGATTACTTATATAGCATTTATCTGTAATTTAAGATCTTTTCATCAAATCGTAATACATGCATATAATTCATAAATATAAATATGTATATTGTGGGCTGGGGTATAACTATCCCCAGCATAAGATAAATAGATAGATAGATAAATAGATAGATAGATGATAGATAGATGATAGATAGATAGAATGAATAGATAGATAGAATGAGTAGATAGAAAAATAGAACAAATAGAAAGATGATAGATAGAATGAATAGATAGTGTTATGGTTTATGTCTGTGTGTCCCCTCCAAAGCCTCATGCAACCATGGGACAGGCTATTAGAGTTGAATGATTGTGGGTGTGAGAGCTACACCCGCCCTGGGTGGATAGTTTGCATATGTAAGGGAGAGGAAAAGAGTGCTTGAGGACATTCCTCCCCCATTCCACCCTGGTGTGTGCTTGCGGCTTAGCTGTGTTCTGCCACCCTGAGCTAGCTCTCTGCCATGTGCCACTCTGCCTTATAATCTGCCAAGTATGGACTGAAACTTCCACAAACTGTAAGCGAAATAAACCTTTCCTTCCTTAATTTTGGGTGTCAGGTATTTTGTCCCAGCAAGGAGAAAAAAGTAACCAAGACAGATAGGTAGAGTGAATAGATAGAAAGATAGAAGGAATAGATAGAATGAATAAATAGAATGAATAAATAGAATGCAAAGATAGACCATATATATACATACATATATGCATATATATGATGCATATGGCAGTTCTTACTCAAAAATTTTTCAGTGTTGGGAGTACAGAATCAAAAATTTTATGGAATGCTTAAACATAAACATAAATTTAAATGTAAACGTTGTTGAATAACGTGACTAAATTTCCTGAAGATGTTTCATCTATATTTCCATTTTATGGTCAAATTTGTTAAATTTCATTGCGTCAGGATTATGTTAACTGAATAAGTTATTTTTATGGTAATTAATAGTATTTATAGTAATGAATAAACTTATCATGAAATTATTTATATTACATATTTGAAAAATAATGTGACATAATAAACATAAGGGCAATATCTTTATTACTTAAATGTGTGAGGTTTCTTTTTATTTTTAGATTTGATGTGGGCTTGTTTGCCATGAGAACCGTCATGTCTCTACACATCTCACCTTTCTTCCAATGCTGAGTTGTAGTGGTTTGTTCATTTCTATTGTTAACAATTTTAAAATAAAATGTCCAAAAGGTAGACTTGAAAATAAATTTAGATGCATTCTGGTTTGAAATTCTCATTTTAATATGAACAAAAGTTACCTGTCCTGTGCCACATAGCATGTAAATGAAAGGGACAGGACTAAAGCCTGAGTCTTCCAAAATCTGCCCATAGCATTCCAAATAGGCATACTCTTGATGCATGAGATTATTCCAAAGTTTGGAAATGTAGCTGACTAATTTCAACAAAATTACCACCATTGGTAATTCTTTTTACAAAATCATTCTTGTATTATAGTCTTTTTCATGTTTTAATGATTTATGTATTCTTTTCATAATAAATCTTGAATTTATTCATCCTTTAAGCAAATTGGAAATCCCAGAGCTAAAATCCCATCTAAGCATTTACTCTGTGACTTCTGTAATTGGTTAACTTCTTCACCCACAATGTGCTCTCTTGTACAATCAGAATTTATAATTCCTTCTCTATCTACTGTTTGAAGATAAAGTGAAATAATAATTATGCAAAAAGAATGAAATCATTTCTAGAGATTGGCAAAAAAAGGCTTGCACCTGTGTGTACAATTTACAAGCTGTTTTCAAACACTTCGGTAGACATAGTGTTTTATGAATCAGGTCAGTAATTTTTTTCTCGCATATGTTTCAGGCGAAAGCATTCTTTGAATCTCTTAGGGCTCAAGGGATTATGTCTGCTTATTTTCCAAATTGTTTTCAAGACTATAGTAAAAAATATTAAATAGCTAGAGAAGGGTCTTCCCATTCAGAGGAAGTGGGTATTGATTAGTATTTAAATTATCAGTATAATTTATGAGAAGAAAAGATTAGGAGTAGGGCTACATCTTGATGTTAAACAGACAGAACAATACCAGCAAAACTCAGGGCAAGTTTTGAATATTTTGCTTAATCAGGGAAGAGGCTAAAAAAAAATCAGCCATCATAGCTGCCTGCTCTCCGCTCTGGATTCCAGCTGATGGAAGAAGGATGTTTCAATGGTGTATCTAAAAGTAAACTTCCCAAATAATACATATATGTAAATACAGACATAGATATTTGGATATAATTGTAATTTGTAGCCTGAATGTAACAGTCTTCCCACTACATCACTATTTTGTTTCTTTCATTTTGTTTTATCTTTTCTTACTGTCTCGGAGTTCGCCTCAACAGTTTTAACTATAAGGAACTATAGTTAACCAATTAAAAATTTATCTTTCTTGTGTACCTTTCATTACCTCATCCCATCTTCAACTCATACTGAACTACTTTATTTAATTTTTACAACTTGTGGAAAATACCAGAAAAATTGTAAGGGGTAAACATTAAGAAACTAGAGATTATTAGATTAATCAGACTATTGAAACCAAATGTGAACATTTATCAAAGACGCAAGCCAGAACACCTTTTGACTTAGTCTCACATTTATAAGGAACCTCAAAGGAAGAATTTTGAAGTCCTCTCCACTGAAGTTGATCCTGCAGTTATGGAGGCACAGGAGAGAAAAAAAGATACTTACCACATCACTTTAATCCATTTGCTATTGCACAGTAATGTGATTGTACTTAATGCAACTGAACCATACACTTAAAATGATTAAGTGAATTTAACGTGAATTCTACCATAATAAAACAAATGAGAGGAAGGTGCTATTGCACTTTAACAAATCTTTTGAAAGTCTCAGAATTAGAATGCATTATATATTTTGGTTTAAACCATAGCTTAATGTAAACATTTATATGTATTATCATATTTTGTATCTTCATATTAGCATCATCACATTGTAAGGAAACCTCTTCATCTATGAAATGCCCTTCCCTACCCTTCTATTAATGTTTTTTTCCATAAAGTAGCTTGGAATAAACAAAGAAAAGACCATTCTACATACAGGTAGTAAGCTGAGTCAATTCAAGTTCACATAAGTGAATCGGTGTGAAAATTTAAATGAGTTTCATGAAGACATGAATCAATATATAAATGACATTTATTTGTATAATTAAATGAAACTAGGGACATCAGGGCAGGAGGGGAGAGTGCTATCTAATCAATCATGGGATCTTGGAAGCCTCTGTGACTCTAGATTTGACCTAATCATGGAACTACCTTGCTTTTTATAACACCTAAGTGATATTCTTCTAGAAGTCTATCTACTTTAGCATATAGAAATCAAATGAGTAAAGAATATGTGTATGTATATATTTATCAAGATAATATGTGAATTTAGCAATAAATATCTATGAATTTTGGTAGAACTGTGTCATCAACATTTCCATAAATATGCAAGTTCTTTTTGTATAATAATTTCATCTGACATATTCCAAATTTTTAATTCTCTTCTTTTTAATTCTTTGTCTAAATACAATATTGAATACTTTTTTTTGCTTTTTCCATAATATTGCATTATGAAAAATTCTAAACATATGGAAAGTTTTAAATAATTATATAGTGAACACTCATGTTCCTACCACCTAGATAACACAACATTTTGTTGTTTGCATTTGCTTTCTCACACAAGCCATTCCTGTCTCCATTCACCAATCCATTTATTCTTGTGCATTTCAAAATAAGTTGCAAATAGAATGCCCTTCACGTATGCTTCAGTGAGATTTTTCCTCTGATTTATTTTATTGTGGTAGAATTCACTTAAAATTCACTTAATCATTTTAACAATATGGTTCAGTTGTATTAAGTACAATCACATTAATGTGCAAACTTTATCACCATCCATCTCTAAAACCTTTCTCAACTTGCAAAAATCAGTGTATATGACCAACAACAGATGAATGGATATGGAAATTGTGGTGTTTACATACAGTAGAGTGGTACTCTGCCATAAGGGTATATTTGAGGAATTCATAGGTAAATGGATGCAAGTAGAGTATATAATATTGCTTTGAGGTTTTTTTTTTTTTTTTGGTTTTTCTCTGGTACCGGGAACCGAACTCACAACCTTGCACTTGCCAGGCAGGCGCTTTTGCCGCTGAGCTAAATCCCCAGCCCAGAGTATATAATATTAAGTGAAGTAAGTCAGATACACAGGCTTAAATAGCGTATAGTTTCTCCATTATGAAAAACTTAAAGTATATATGTAAATGAGGAGCGAAATGGAGGTAGGGAGAGGTTCAGGTGGTTCCACAATTACATCTTCCATTGTCTCAAAAATATTAACATATATGCTAATTTGTTTCATTTATACTACTAGTTAATTCATTGAAAAGAAAGTTCTGTGCTAATATCTGTTTATTTCTTCTTTGTAAGAGATCATTTTTGTCAATGGCAATACACAGTGTAGCTATTTCATTCTCATCTTTTGTTATACAATTTTGTTTTATTTTTTCATATAATTAAAAAAGAAAATGGTGACTTCAAGGGCTGAGGGGAGGGATAGGGAGTTATTGTTTAATAAGTACAATTTCTAAGATTCATAAGAAATGAATACAGAATAAAGTAATTGCATCATGTGATGAAAATATGAGGATTATTGTGCCCATAATATTATAATAGTTTTTAAAAATAAATACATTACATTTATTATTGTAATATTTCAAGAGATTGATTGTAGATGCCAGGCCACCAATACCAACCCAGACTTGGCTAACATTCATTTTACTTTTTTTATCATGAATAAAAAAAATGAGATGTGAAAAAGCTATATACAAGATCATAAATTTTTAATAGGGTGAGCAGAAATGACATCTCTGGAATGCCCTCATTCTCCAAAATGCCTAGAGAGAATTTTGTGGTTTTACTGACCCACTCAAAACAAAAAATCTCCCAGATCCCAGGAGCCAACCATGCTCTCTTCTAGTTTTGTGTGGGGGAGAGTCTCTCAAGATCCAGAAATACAATTCAGTATCACGCTAAGGAATTTCTTGGCCTGTATCATGTATATTCTTCTTCATTTCATTCTTGGTCTGCCATTAGGCCTAGAGAAGTTTTCAGAGAAGTAACTACTATAGTGAATCCTGAAGTTTGAATGAAGTTTGTGGTGGTCCTGTGTCTTCTTCCTCCTTCTTTTTTTGTCCACAGTAAACTACTTGGTATCCCTCCAAATAGTCAGTCACAGGAGCTAGTTTTCTACCTGAACACCAACTGTTTACCAACACAAGCTTGTTTAAAATGACTCTATTTTGAGTCTACAACTTTCCCTTTGTTTCAATCATTATAACCTTTCATTTATCTGTGTATCACTATTTTTCTCTTTCAATATCTAATACTTAATAACACTTACATTTATACAGTTTAAACCAATCATTTACAGTTGGTCTTCCACATCCATGAATTCTGTATTCACGCAACCAAGGATCAAAAATATTTAGAGGAGAAAAAAACTGTACTCAATATGTATGGACTTTATTCTTGTCATTCCTTAAGCAATGTAATTTATACAGCATTAACATTTTATTAACTATTATAAGTAACCTAGAGATGCGTTAAAGTCCACAGGAGGATGTATATAACTTATATGAAGATATTGTACCATGTTATAATATAAGGGACTTGAGCGTCTCTGCAATTTGGTAACCTAAGGACCCCGGGACTAATATCTCACAGATACAGAGACAGACTGTATAGGTGATCTGCTTTCGACAAACTTAATCTTTTTTTTTAACTTAATCTTATTTTTAAAAAAGTTTATTGGTACATTTTAGATATACATAATGATCATATTTATCGTAGGAAATCTGTACCTGTACATGATATATTTTGATTTTTCTATTTTTCCCATTCCCCCTTCCTCCCTTCAACCCATCTTTAACTCCCTAATTACAAAGTTTTGTTTCCATTTTATCCTTTTTTAAATCATGTTTTCCCCTTTCCTTTCCTTCCTTTTCCCCTTCCCGCACTCTGTAGTTCTTCCTTCCTTTTGAGCAAATTTCTTCCCATCTCACACTCTCTATTGTACATTTTGGTCCTTATTTACTCTTTCAGTTTCTCATACCAAGAAGACAATGTGATGTTTACACATGCGAGTCTGACTGATTTCACTTAACAGCATGGTCTCAGAATGACTTAATTTACCTAGAAATGCCTCAAATTTATCCTTCTTTTTGGCTGAGTTTTATATATATATAACTTAGTTTTATATATATATATTTATATATTTTATATATTTATATATATATAAAACATCTTTATCCATTCTTTGGTTGATGGGCATTTGGGTTGTTTCCATGATTGCTAACTAAATCCTATCAAAATGTGGTCTCTAAATCACAAAGAAAGTGGAAAAGGATCATGAAAGAAGTTGTTATGCTAGGTCAAAGCACATGTATAACTTATATAATTTAGTATTTGACTAGATGGTGCTGGATTATTTTCCCAAAAGGAGTTTTAGTTCACTTTCTTCTTACCCTTAAATCCTGTACTTGTTAGTACCAGACATTAATCTCTTAGCTCTAGTAAAATTAATGTAAAGGATGGCTCCCTGTGATATTTACATAGCTTCACCACTAGTTTTTAAAATTGTAAACAGATTCCATTGTACCTGATTTTCATTTCCTATTTATGCCCCTCAACTTTGGTAGGACCTGGGCTTTGTTACCTAGTCCTACCTTTCTCATAGGCATAAAATCCAAGGCTTCTGAAGCCTTCAAGGTGAAAGATGGCCTCAGTCTTTGGCTAGGGTTCTGCTTTTAGTTAGATTTTGATCCCTGAGTATTCCTTACTGCCTTTCCAGGTCACTGATGCCTTTAAACAAACTTTAAATAATTTGATTCTACACTTAGTTATTTTTGGTAAGAAGATCAACTAGGGTACCTACTCTAGCACATTTCCAGAAACAATCATAATTTATTTTCTAATATGCAAACGCCTAACATTTTACATAAAAACTCCTTAGGATAAAAACTGGTTTACAGTATTGACTATGTAGTATTGATTTCTCATAAATAAAGTTGGGGGATGCCTAACACTGCGTCATACTTAAAAAATTAACAATAAAAGCAGATCACCTGTCCAACATTTAAAAGCAGAAATTTTTCTGATATTTATAGGAAGAAATAATTAGAAGGTCTGAGAAATGCACACCTAGCTAGCAATATGGGAAAAATATTTTTACTTCTCACTTATTTCTTCAAATTTTACTTCTCACTCATATGTTCAAAATCTTTTTTTTCTGGTCACATTAGTTTTTATTAGCACATGTTTGCAGTAAATAATGATTACATTTATCATAAAGAGTCAATACATGTACATAACACATCTTAATTCCCTACCCCTCCCATTCCTCCTGCTACTTCCAGTTCTTGGCCTCTTTCCTGTTTGCAAAAGCTCTATTTCCCATTTTTTCTTCAATCTTTCATGATCTTCTGTTAGTTTATTCTTTTATCTTCACAAGTCCTAATCTTTCCATGCTTGCAGATAAGGTTAGCAAAGTTGTTTTCTATTCTCAGTACATAATTCAATAATTCTCCTCTTCAGTTTACACACATGATCTCCCATGCCTATCTCCATTACCATATTATGGCCTATCTCCAGGCCATAATTTTTGTTTTTGATATATTTTAGGTTCATGCTTACATAATAAATTCCCATATTAATGCTACCTTGGCTGTTCTTCTAGACATACAAACTGTACTTTAGTTGAAATTATAAATCCATTTCACAGTAGGCCAAAGAAAGTCCTAAGGGATACAGAGGAAATTACTTCTCTGTTTTAAAACAGTTCACCTTTAAAAATTATTTTTTAGTACATTGAATTTGGAAACTCTAGCTCATCTCTAATATTTTGAGTTAGAGTTTGGACAAGGATAGACAGAAAACTCTTAAAACTAAGAAAAAAAATGCAAAGAGGCCAGGATAGGGGTGGGAGAACTTTTTCTGAAATAAAAACAATGGTTTCCATGGCATAACGATGCTGGCTAATAATATTATTTTCTTCCTGTCAATATCTCCAGGTGGAAACCAAAAGGCTAAAGCAATCTTAGGAAAACCAACAGGGCTTTCTAGCTGGACAGGGGTGAACAGATAAACACACGCTGATAGGGATCAAAGAAAATTCTGATCTGAAATAACTTGCACAAGCTGCATGAATCAGAGCTCAGTGTCAGGCTCTGTGTCCTGGCTGAGTAACTTAACTTGCAGTCAGGGAACAAATGAAGATAACTTAAGCAACTACAAGTAGCAGGTTGGTTCATGAAAGAGGTCAGATAACATTGAAAGACGTGTATTTATTTATTCTTGTTCTAAGTTGTGCCGCATATATGGATATTAGTCCTGATACTACTAAATAAAGCAATTTTTAAAAACCATGTTCTGTCTTATACAAAAGCTATTACCAAGTAGGAAAAACACATTTTTTCTGTTAGTTTTTATAACTGTGCCTCTGGGAAGCCTAGGTGTTTGGACTTCAAGTTATTTGGACTTTATGGTCAAGGAGAATATATCAGCTGTTGGCTCCTCACTCCCACGGAGGATCTAGACAGAAATAACACCCACAATACTGGCCTCGCAAATCCAAGCCTAAACAGAGCAGTGTGAAAAAGGAAACCTCACAGTCTTCTGTCGCAGTACATCTCCCCTCACAGCTACATTCGCTTTATAACTCTCATTACAGATTCATTCCCCTGGGCCAATAAAAAGTTAGAATATTAAATTGTAGCATTTAGTCGTACTTTAATGCAGCTTTAGAAAATGTGATGCTCATTTCTTTACATTTGGCTGAGAAAAGGGCACTGAAGAAAGGACCTTGAAAATAGGAGTAAGGCCAGAGAGTGGATTCTACAAAGTGGGCAATAGCCTTGGGTAGCAAGGTCCGGAGGGCAATGTCTGTCATTTACTTGAGTGTCATATGACTCATAGATGACATATGATAAGTGTTTCTTGGCTGAAAAACAGCACCTGGAAGTAAGGGAGAAAAGAAAATGGGACTTAGGGAACTCAGAGACAAACCTAACCAGCAATTCTGCCTCAGGCTAACCCTGCAGTACCTGCTCGTACATGTCTGCACGCAATATATACCTATCCTGCATGCTTGTCCTGGCTGACCGCACAGATTGTAAATGCCTTAAAAGCAAAGCTTTCTGTCCTATTTTGTTTTTAGTTGTTTTTGTGCTCTGCACACCATGGGCTCTCAATAAATATTGCTGAGTGATCGACAGCCTGTGCTGCCAGCCTTTAGCCAGAGGGAGGAAAGAGACACCTGAGTTAGCCCAGAATCACAGTCAAGTGTATTTTTCTGCATAAATATTACAGGGCCTTCTCATGCTACAAAAACAAATAAATAAAAAGCTGAAGGGTGCATGTTATAGGAGTACGATTTAGCTAACGGTAAGGAAAAAAAAAAAAAACAATCAGAATCTTCAGGTGTATAAACACTTCCCTAGAAAGAGCGAGTCAATCAGTTACCAGCTAGGGTTCGTTATGTCACCAGTCTGGTTTTTATAGAAGAGGACTATGAATCATTTTCATGGCTGGAGCAAAGCTTACCATCGCTGTCATTTCCTACCCTACCCCTTCTCATATAAGGTTCAGAGGCCAACTGGACACTAAAGACTTGGACTCCTCAGGACATAGCTATTTTAAATTATCACTTTGGAATATGTCAACATCATAGAAATTTCTTTTCTGTCACACTATACACTCATAAGTCTAAACTTTTTGCATGCATGCTGCCAAAATATTGGATTGTTTATTTTATTATTGAGTTGTAGGAGTTCTTTAAATACTTTAGATTCAAGTCTCTTGTGAGGTATATGATTTGCAAATATTTTATCCTGTTATCTGTGTGGCCTTTCCTCTTTTTGATGCTACTCTGAAATCAAATCTATCTTGATAATTATCTTCAATCTCATCTCTAATGTGAGTTGAATAGTGTCTTCCTGAAATTTTTACATTATATACGTAATTGTCAGTACCCTGAATGTGATCTTATGAGGAAATAAGGTTGTTACAAACTGAATAATTTGAAGTCTGACTGGAGTAAGGTAAACCTTTCTTCTGATCACTGTCCTTAGGGGAAATTTGGACTCAGATACACACACAGGAAGGATGTCAAGAAACTTAGGACAGGGGCCTGAAAGAAAGCTTTCTGTAGTGCCTTCAGAGGGAACATGGTACAGTCAGCATCTTCATCTTAGGCTTCAAGGCTCCAGAATGGTGAGATGCTATAGATAGTCCTCATTTAATGACCTACCTGCTCAAAGACTGCACGGACTTATGATATACTTCTTGGACTTACAACATTTTCTTTTCTAGAACAGTATTGTACATCTTGTTTATAGAGCCTCAGTGTCTTTTTTCATACATTTGTTTATGCAGTACTGTAACTTCTGGTGATTATACCGTATAGCACAGTACTATAGTTTTATGTTTTATGTTACAGTACTGCATGTGAGTTATATAAATAAAACAAAGTTGTAGTTTCCTTATATTTATATATATATTTATATTTATATATTTATATATAAATAAAACAAAGTTGTAGTTTCCTTATATTTATATATATATTTATATTTATATATTTATATATAAATAAAACAAAGTTGTAGTTTCCTTTGACCATTTCTTTGTTCTGAATATTGTAATGTACATACTATATACAATTCTTTATTTAGCAACCAATTCATTTAACTGACTACCTAGTCACAGGAACTGAACTGGGTTGTTAAATGAGAAATGTCTGTAAATTTCTGTGGAGTCACTCAGATTATAGTAGTTTTTACAGTAGTCCTAGCAAACTAACACAAATACCCAATGAAAAAGTTAGATTTATTTTGCTTTAGTAGTTACATCAGATTAAGTTCAAGGTTTAATAATATTGTATACCATTTTTTGTTTTGTAATCTTAGCTATATTTCTTAATTATATAAAAATTACAATGTATTGAATGAGCTCTATCTTCCCTTTTCCTGTACAACTATCGTAGAACTTGTTCTAAAACAATAACCTTCATATATAACCTTTAGTGGACATTTTTAATACCTAATTAATATTTTGGTTGCTTACTTTACCCCTGCCCTTTTGAATAAGAAAAAAGATTTTATTCAAATACTAACCCCCTTTCTGTGAAACAAGAAGGATTACTCTGAGCACAATACTTCAGGATTGCTTTGTCTGAGAATCAACCGTGGTAACATTTCTGTTCCCTGGGGTTGGTTTAGAAACGCACAAAATACAGTCTTGCCCAATGAGACCTGAGAAGACTTCTCATGGGGATTTCTGAGAAAAGTTTTTCTGTTCTCGAGAAAGAGATATGAAAGAGAATGCCCCCTCTTCCCTCCCTACTGCAGCCAGCTTTCGGACCACATGCTGGTTGGTCTTTTAGAAAATTTGTCAGAGTGGAGAAAGAGAGGCTGGGTTCTTGATAAAGTTAAGAGGCTGTAGGTGAAGACTGCCTTATCTCTGGACTTATGATGTGAAATTTAAAATTTTCTTATTTAAACTAGTTTGTTTCACATTATTTTGTCATTCAAACTAGTATGTAAGTGCTCTTTCTTAATAATAACCTTTTAAAAATTTGGTTGAATTTTTTAACTAATATCAGAATCTATAAGAACTCTATTCCATAAGTATGCCATCTTCTTTTGTGCTTCAAACATGTCTTAATTTGATATAACTTCAAACATCACTAATTAATGTGCAGTGTGTGCTGTGAATGGGTTACACAGTAATGAGATACCAACTTTTTCAGCCCTGAAGGTGTCTGGAAACCTCATGGCAGTCATTTTGTTTTGACATAAGCAGCTTCCTTCATTTGCTCAAGACTACTGATCAAATAAAATCTTAAAATGTGTGCTCTCATTGTATTGTTTATTGCTAATTTTGAAACAATTTAAAAACTATTTAATAAGGACAAATCCAAATATGATATGCACTACCAGTTAAATAGTTAATGGACTAGTTTTCTGATAGCTGGATGCTAGCTATATTTCCATTTAATTCCAACTTCTTTTATGGGGTATTGTCATTGACCTTAACTTCCTAATGGGTAGAGGAGGCAACAGTAACCCCAGAATACTGATTTAGAACAGAGACGGCCTGAGGTCAAGTCCATGCCTTCCCTGGACTGTGACTCAACTGTCCACTGTCTTACCCATTCCAGACTGCAGATCTCTCATCCATTAAATGTGAGACTTGGATTCGCAGACCAAGCACTTGTTTTAATTGAAAAAAATCCCTATGTTGACTTCCAGCTTGTTGGTTTTTTTATTTCTTAAATTTTGCTTGCAGTTTTAAATTGGAGTGTTTATTTACACAGAAATACAAAAATTTTAATTACAGATGAAAAAAACTCAGGATTTTAAACATTATTATTCTCATTAAATATAGTTTGGAGGGTACAGAGTGATGACATAATACATGTACACATGTAATGATCAAATCAGGGTAGTTGCCATTTCTACCTCCTTACACTTAAAAAGATATTAACTTTAAATAATTTTTTTTTTTTTTTGTATTTCTGAGACAGGGTCTTGCTATGCAGTTCAGGTTGGCCTTAAGCTCACTTTGTAGCCAGTGTTATCCTTGAATTTGCAATGATTCTCCTGCCTCAGTCTCCCAAGTGCTGGGAACATTTAATAATTATATATGCAGTACAATATAGTATTTCAATATACGGAGAAGTGATCAAATTAGAGTAATATTTCCACCCACTGGGCCGGGGATATAGCTCAGTGGCCTGAGTGCCTGCCTGGCAAGTGTGAGGTTGTGAGTTTGATTCCTGGTATGAAAAAAAAAAAATATTCCCACCCATTTATTACTTTGAAGCCTTCCAGCTCCCCTCTTCTAGTTTTTCATAAACTATATAATAGGTTATTGCGGACTCTAGTCAACCCTCTATAAAACTAGAACTTACTAGTTCTCATAGCTCGTCTGCCTGGGTACCCATCACCCAACTTCCTTCCATTTCCCTACTGCCCACTCTCCCTAGCCTTTAATAATCACTATAGTGTACACTCAGATTGGCTTTCTGCATCCATGTATGAGAGTGCACATGTGGTATTTGTCATTTGTGTCTGACTGTCACATGACATAATGTTGACCAGTTCCATTTGTTTTGCTATAAATGGTGGGATATTATTCTTTCTATGGTTGAATTATGTTTCATTGTATAGATCTACCACTTTATCCATTCATTTGTTAATACACATGTAGGATGATTCCACATCTTAGCTATTATGAATAGTGCAATAATACACATGAGCACACAGTTATCTCTTAGATACAGATTTTGTTTCCTTTATTTTATTGTAAGTATGAAAATGTATTGGGAAATAGGAATGGGGAATAGGACTAGCTCCTGGGAGACACGAGGGGTCCCAAATGAATGGATTGCCCTTCATTTCCTTTACTTATTTATTTATTTTTGTCTTTTTGAGACAGGGTCTCGTTATGCAGTTGAGGCTGGCCTTGAGCTCATTTTGTAGGCCATGCTGGTTTGGAACTCACAATGATCCTCCTGCTTCAGCCTCTTGGGTGCTGAGATTACAAGTGTGCACCACCGAGCCCACCTCTTATTTACTTTACATATACCCTGAAATGGGATAGACAGATCATAGGCTAGATGCATTTTTTAGTGCTTTGAGGAAACCCTATGCTGTTTTAATGGCTGTTCTAATTTATATTCCCATTCTTAGTTCTTTATAAACAAATGCCATTTATTTAGGGTGCTCATATTTTTTCTTTCATTCTACTTGTTATATATTACAGTACAAATGTTAAATGATATGCAGCAATGATTTTGTAAAAGGTAGAGGGGCACACTAGAAAATATCGTACTGTCTCGTATGACAATGAGTAGTAGCTTCCTAATAGTTCAAAGTGTTATACCTTTAAACTGAAATGGAAGTTCTGCGTGGGAGGAAAGGAAAGTTAAAGATGGAAACATAATGGGTTTCAGTAGTGAAATTGTGCAATCTTTTTTTCCTTCAAAAAGGCTTGCCAGGCATAATGGCGCTTGCCAGGTATAGTGGCACATGCCTGTAATCCCAGCACTCTGGAGGCTGAGACAGGGGGATCACTGAGAGTTCAAGGCCAGCCTGAACTATGAAGCAGGACCCTTTCTCAAAAACAAAACAAAACAAGGCTGAAGGAAGTCAAATGTAAAATATTATCCAAAACAAAACAAAACAAAACAAAATTTATTACTCTTTTAAGAGTAAGTAGAATTCTGAAACATATTGGTTTTGCTTAGTCTTTTTTATACTTAATATACAGTCCTAAGCCTGAAGAGAGGAAAGAAGTTGGCAAAGAGATTATTTGTCTTCGTGTTAAAGAAATCTCAGAGAGATACCTTTATCCACCTGTATTTGCTAATGTAGTGCTGAAGCCTTTTTACCACAAGTCTGCAGCATTTGAATATTTCAAACAAAACACAAGACAATGTGTTTCACACTTCAAAGTATGACAAACTGTGACTTACACGTGAGGTGAGGCAATTTAACAAGCCATGGAGTTTTAAATATCCCTAACACTAAAGTTCTTTGGCTACAAAAGGGAACATGACATAACCTAAAATAGAGGAAAGAGCTTCTTATATAAGCAATACACTGTGAGGGGTCATTTAAATAAAATTCAGCTTTGCTTATACTCTGTAATATCTGAACACTGAAACACTATATGCCCTGCCGTTCACTTTCTATTTGTGGTTACCAAGTGCCCTTCAGGGGCCCAGCCTAAGGACTGTGATTATCTTTCACAGGATGAGAAGAGAGAGAGAGATCTGAGGCATCTTACGATACAGATATTTTCTCTGTATTGACCACAAACACAATTAGAGATACTCACTGCAGAGATGTTCGCTGGGTTTTTAACATGAGTGAACAGGAACTCTAAATATCACTGCACTCATTCACTTACTCAGTTGAAAAAGTATTCATTGCGTATTTACCTAGTCATCAGAACACAGCCACTAAGAAGGTAAAGATCCTACTAGCACGTAATTTGCATGCTTGAGAGGAAGACTGATATAAGTGATAAACCAAGACTGTTGTTTTAGAGGTTTGTGGGCCCTGGGGGTGGCGAATAAAGCAGGGCGAATCTTTACAAATGGATTATGTTTGTAGCTACTCTAAATGTGTGGTCAGAGAAGGGTTCTTTGCAGAAGAGACATCTGAGCTGAGCCTAAATGACAAGAAGAATCAGCAGGCAAAATACCAAGCACGAGGACCAGTTTTTGTGCAAGGAACACGCGAGAGGGATGGCTAGCTAACAGCGCAGGCTGAACTTGGCCACCCAACAACATGAAGGCCTTTGCGGCCAAATCGTAGTGAACGTATGTGATGAGGTCCCAGTTAGGGAGGGAATTTTGCTTTTGGTATCCACTGCAAGTTCTAAAGGCAGACTGGGAAGTAGGAAATGTAATGCGGTGTCATTTTAAAATGCAACACTGTACTTCGATCTTTTCTCTTTAAATGTAATTTCTAATTCTAGTGTTGGTCAAGAAACATCCCGCCGTCCCTGTTTGCTCGGGCTGCGGGCGCTCCCTCCGGGAGGCTTGTTTGCCGGCCCAGCTGCTGACAGCCTGGGAGCCTGTGACAGTTGGCAGGCGCTCCGGGCGCAGCCGAGCCAAGTCTCTGCGGGGGCCGGGCTGCGGGCGGGAAGGGTGGCGGCGATGCCCGGTAGAAGCGAGAGGAATGAGGAAGCCGCCGGCCGAAACTCTCCGCAGCGCAGGGGCCCCAGGCGGCCGTCTCGGAGGCTGGCAGGGGCTGCTGGATGTGGCGCCGCAGACAAGGACGGGCCCGGGCTATGGCGCGGCTGCTGGGAGCGAGGGCGGCGGAGAGAGCCTCTCCGGCCTGGAGCCGCGGGCCTCGGCCGGGGGCCCAGCCGCGGCACCCCAGCAAAGCGCAGGTGTTGACTTAGGGCGGGGTCGGAAGGCCTCGGCCGCGTCCGGCAGCTCGAGGCCCGGGCCAGGTTTTTGCGATCCGGGCCTGGTCTTGCGATCCGCCTGTCCGCTGGGCCGCTCCTAGCCCCCAGCCGCGGGACAGGCGCTGGGGGGGTCCCCGCCCCCTGGTTGTCGGCCCGCGCCGCGGGAGGACGCAGCGCGCGGACGGGCCCCGCGGGCACAGGCGACTTCGCGCCTTCTGCTCGCAGCCTCAGCGGCACTCCCCGCCGCCCTCCAGACGAGCTACCCGCGCTCTCGCTAGCGGGGCGCCCCGATTTGAGGCACAGCGTGGCGTCGGTTTATTGTCCATCTTCGAGATGTCCGCTCCCCGGAGCTGTGCTTTGCGGCGGCACTGCGGATGTCGCAGCGCCCGGGACCCAGCGGAACGCAGCGGGCTGTCACCCGGCCCGGAGAAGCGAACACACTTGTGAATCCGCGCGACCTCGCGCCCGGCGCACTTCCGGAGGCGGGGCTTATCCCGACCCCGCCCCGAAGTCGGCCGGGGTTGGGAGGTGCTGGCCGCTCCGCCTGCCTTGCCCTTTCTGCAGCGGTCGGGAAAACCCGGCGCGGCGCAGGCACAGAGCGGCGGAGCGGCGCCGCCCCTCGCGCACCTCCCCGGCGGCCCCGGGCGGCCGCGCTGGGCATGCTCAGTAGGCAGGGCCGCTTCAGCTCGGAGTAGGAAGATTGGGCGCTCGCGCTGAGCGGAGCCGCGGCGGGGGAAGATGGAGCCCTTCACCAATGGTGAGTGGGCAGCCCGAGGCGCCGGGGCCGGGCTCCCAGGGACCGCGAGGGTCTGGGGTGTGTGATGGGCGGCAGTCGCGGGGTTCGCACCCGGGCGGGGGCGGGGAAGGGGACCCCGGGAAGGCGGCGGGGGGCTCGGGGCGGGCGTGAAGGTCGGCGCCGCGCGGTCCCGGGTGCGGCCCGGTGAGCGGACCGCAAAGTTTGGGCCGCTGAGCGCGGCGGGAAAGTTGGCAGCCCGGGCTCGCCCGAGAAGGCGGGGTCGCTGCAGACTGTGCGCCGGGCCGGCGGCGGCGCCCCGGGAGCTGTCCCTGCCCTTCAGCAGGTCGCGGGCTCGGCTCTTCCCGCCGGCGCGGGTGGGGGCGCGGGCTCGGCCGCTGCCGGGTGGGAGGAAGAGAAACTTCGCCAGGGCTCGCCCGCCGCCGCTGGGTCCGCCGAGGTGCGGACCGCGTCGCCACCCTCGCGTCTGCGGCAGGGCGATCTCGCTTCCTGTCATCCGCTCCCGCGGAGATCCGTTTGTCAGTCGAGACTCATTAAAAAAAAAAAAAAAAAAAATCACAGTGATAGCGCAATGGGGAATGAGGCTAAGAGCCAGCACAGGAGCCTGCGCCCTGGAAATCGCCACAGCCCTTTTACAGGGTGGAGGAGTTCACCCACCCGAGTCAGAATGATGGCTTTTGTTTGGACCACAAGTGAGAGAGTCGCCGTAGAGGGGTGATCCTTGACAGTCAGCGTTGCGAAATTTTTGCAGCGTTGAGAAATGGATTTCCTCCTAGGATAGAAAGTAGGAAAACTGTTAATAGAGGAGGCTGCGCTGAAATTACGAGATTCACTCTCAGGTTGACATGGGTTTACCTGCAGAGGGTAGGCTACTCAGTAGCCCATTAGTAGGAGACAAAGTCTATCCCTGGTTGGGTGAGTTAGTTGCCACCCAACAGAGGAGAGAGATATTGTCCACTCCATCGCAAACCCAGCCCGACTCTGTTGTATGCTGTGTTGTATTCATGGGGCTGTGAACTAATCATCATATTCTCATTTCTGATTCAGAATGCTTTATTCTGTTGCCATCTTTCTGTTCTGTTTAATCAGGCTTAATGATGACAACTTTGTGAATACTCTGTCCTATTCGAGTTCTGTTTGTAATTACTGCGCTTTCAGAGCAGTCTGGTAAAGTTACTCAGAATGAAGGAAGATTTGATCTGGAAGGAACCATAAGACCGTCTACTGCTTGAGGGTAAATCATGTCCGATCCAGATTGGTAAACCCTTGCAAATAAATACTCTGGTGGCTTGTTTCTTTGTTCTAGGCAGAATACTTGGAGCGTCACTGTTTGTAGGATTTTAAATGTGAAATTTCACCTTAAAAAATTGTCTTCACAATGAGGCTGAGTCACCTATTTGGTCGATTAGTGCGAGCTGATTTGCTGAACCTTCATCTGCAGAATTAAAGTACATTCTCAAGTCTTAAAATTAGTCTTTTCTCCTTTCACAGAATATCCTACTCTACCTGTGAATATTTGCATATTGTGACATTTGGGAGGACAATGGAAAATCTCAACAACAACAACAACGAAGTAATACTTTAACTCTCATGTTGGAAATTGGATGTCTAATCCTTTCCTATCTTACCTTGCAGATTTTCAGAGTAGCAGTCATCCCTTGAGTCTTAGGGAACAACCTTTAACAAGCAAAATAGAAACTAACGTCTAAAGTCAGCAAGAAGTTAGCTGCTGGCATTTTGAGGTGCTTTTCAGATTTGAAGTGGAGTAGGCATACTGGTGTTTTCAGACATAACAAAGTGCAGTACAAAGTATGTGTGTCTTTCTGCTGAATCCATTGAGTGCAAAAAACACACACATACAGTTTTGCCATAGGCCTGGTCATTTTATTGAAGAATATTTTATTATCTTAGAATTTATTAGTGCAGTGTTCATCAAACTTACTATTGGCTTTTTCCCACTTAATACTTTCTTGTATATTCCTGTTTGTAGAGATGTGGGAGGTTGACAAAAATATTTTTAGTAATTTAGGACCATATTTCTTTCAGTTAAAATCTTGTCAGCTGTTTCAACCTCTGACCTGAAAATGTATAAAGGAAGTGAATTTAGTTTCTGTCTTGTCATTCTGGTGTTCGGTACTCATACACACCATTAGGGCTTTCTGTAGTTTCCCTATTTTATGTCAAATGCTACTACTGTTGGTAAGGCCCATTTTCTGAAGCCCTCTGCAGGTGATGGTAGGTTCCTGTCCTGAACATCAGTGTTAACCTGTCCAGGTGACATGCTGCTGCACCTAATTTAAAATGCATGTCGAAAGAAAAGGCTTGTAAGGATGGACCTTTGCGCCAGGAATCCTTGTTTGGCTCAGGAGATATTTTTGGCCTTGCCCTTGGGAGGGACTGCTGACTATCATGAAGGCTGGATATGTGTTCTGGCTTTGGCTTTCTGGTATCTTTTACGGCGAGAGAGATGGATTAGAGAAGTACTAAAAATTGGTTTGACAGTAATTGTTGTGTGCTGTTAGGCAGAAATAGGTGAATTGGAAGTAAAGAGTTATATATTTACAACTACCACCAATGATGGCAACTATCTATTTTGATATAGGCACCAGATTAAAACAAATAATTATTTGATATTTGTCTAGCTTTGTCCTCATTTGCATGTGGAGATGGCGTATTTCAGAATAAATTAAATTCAGGTTAAAAATGCTAAAGCCAGAATCTAATTGAGAAGGCCTGAGACTGGGCCTAGAAATCTGCAGCTTCTGAGATACTAGAAGTGTTCACTAGAAATTTTGGAACTTTATGTGGTAAGTTCAGGATTTGGAAACTTGCTGATGAATGAGTTTCCCGCTGGGTGGAGTTACTGATACAGGATATTTTGTTTCTACTTTCTATTTTGTGGTGTGATCTGAAGTAAATCCAGAGATTGGGAAAGTATTGATATTTTGAAGTCCCAGAAATGAAAACATAATTTGATTATTTTATCTTTTTTTTTCATAAGAACTTAGCCCTCATGATTATTATATTACCATAGCCTTGTACAGAATTGAACAAGGGGAGCTTTCTTGTTTTATGAAATTACTTCTGTGAAATTTTTCATTTTCAGATTGGTATCCAGTTGAAAGTATTTTCCTATTTCCACAATGGAAAGTCTTGGCAGCAAATTATATTTTTGTGGGTTGTAGAGAAGCCTATAATTGTGATTCACCTTTTCATCTTATAAATAATAGTTATTCTGTAGATATGTGTGTTTTTCTAAACATGTTTTTAGTGTCATTTCTCAAAAATGTGAGGTTATCACATTTTGAACCTCCAGATACAGATGTAGATGTAGTTCTCTGATAAATTACTGCTTTGAGAGAAAACCCTATGAAATACAACATCATAGTTTCTCTTAATAATAGAAGGTTCTCTGTGACATGTTTGGGGAATAGGACTATGTAAAAATTGATGGTTAGCATTGTTAATAGTCTCTGGCTGAGCTGTAGATTTAAAAAAAAGCCAATTTTTAAATAGAAGTAATAGAAACATTCTTTGTTATCACTTACATGTTTCTAAGAGTGTCTTGAGACATGATAAAAATAGCATATGTTAGACATGGTTATAATCAGTGGTTATCATTGATGTGTGTATGATCTTTGAGAACTCAATCTGAAAGATAGAAAGATTGGTTATAAAGAAATTATCACATGGAAAATAAGTAAGGGGCGGTTTTCTGCTCAGTAAGTCACCCTCTTTTGAACGCTCATTTACAAGCAGATTTTCTGCTAGTCGTAGTTAGAGAAACGATAGCGATGATCTAAATAAGAGAAACAAATTGGAAGAGTTTAGTTTTGTTTTCACGTTAATATGCTAGTATGAAAATGTGAAAATAAAAAAGCAGTACATCTTTATCCAAGACAAGATTCTAATTATGAAGGAAGATGTACAGAATTGTCCATGTAACTTGTTCACATAACCTCTGTCACCAGTAAGCTCACATCTCTGCTGATTCAATGTACTACTTCTGTTAGCGTACACCAGCATTGTTACCCTCTTTGTGAATACATTAAGAAATTTAGATATGAAACAATTTAAGCAAGATTGCCCCAGAATTTGGGATAGACTGATATTAGGCCTTTGATTCTTGGCAATTGAGGTGAGGAGCAGAATGTGGTCATTTTCTATCTGTTACCTCATGCCTTAAAACTGTATGGAGTTGGAGTTGAGCTGCTAGACTTTTCCATAATAGCACTGTAATAACCAGACAAAGTCCTTTAAAGATTTGATTCCTTATATAGGTACTTTTTCTGAGTATTAACAGAACAAACCGAACCAGCCAACCAAAGAAACAAATAAAAAATACAAGTTTGGGAATGGAGGGATATTTTGGATCCATCATGGTGGTATGGCTCCTTTTATATCCGGTGGCCTTTGTAGAGAACGCTGCTCATTACCCTTGGGTTTCTGGACAGTAATTAATAATTTCTGTGTCCAAGGAAAAGTGGTCAAGAAGTCCCTTATAACCTTTGTAAGAACTTCACATACTGCAGAGATCTTTAGGAAAAATTGAGACTCATGAGGAGAATCAGTGAAGAGGGAAGAAATACGGAGGTTGGGGGGTAAAGAGGAAGCTGGTCGGCAGAGATTTTCAAAATGGTCATGCAAATCTGTGGCTCAGAAATGAGCCTGTGTTGGGGAGCAGGATCCTGTTGTACGAGGTTGAGAGAGTCAGGGAAGGGAAGAGGCCAGTAGCTCTTGTTGGACAAAAGGAATTGTGTAGCGATGGAAGAGTTAAGACTGGCATTTGCAATCTCTGGCAGGCGATGGAAAAATTTGTCAGGAATTTTATCAGACTGTCTTCTTTCTGTCATAGTTAAAAATTCATAGTCACTTGTAAGGAATGTTCATTCTCCTGAATGTTTTAGATTTGATTTCAAGAAAAAAAAGAAGACTATACACTCTAGAACCATCCACCTTTTCCTATAATGATAGCAATCACTTAGAATTCTTGCCTGGTTTTGCTTCACTTTTCTGTTGGTGCTTATGGTTTGAACAACGAGTCAGTAATTTTTTTTTAACTTCAAATTTAACATCTAAACTAGGAGGAAACCAGGTCCTTTGCCAAATTACAAAAAACAATTCATGCTTCCAAGGGAGTTTCAGAAAACAAGGAGAAATGGAGGTTAATTGTAGCAGACCCTTTGAAGTTCTTTTCCTTCTCATTTGTGTTGCTTCATGAAGGTCCTCCTAGGCATTCCATATATTTCAAGAATGTAGTCACTGAAACAAAACTTGAGTCAGTTGTATGAACATCTCAAGAGGGGGGGGCAGGTTGTTTCCACAGTCTTTCCCAAGTCTGGGGTGCTTCGTGGGTAGACCAATAATATGAGATGAAAGGAGTTAAAGAAAGCTTCCTGATATTTCTGAGGCGAGAGCTTTTTCAGTTGGAGAAAGTGGGAAATGAAGTGGGTGATGGAAGGATACCTGCGTGGGTTTGTTGTGCTTCCTTCCTCTCACAAATGGTGCCCAGAGCCTCAAGCCTCATTCAGTGTAATAGAGGAAATTTCTGGCCAGAAGGGGGTTTGGGACCATGGTGTTTCTCCCAGCTGAAATTGTTAGTTTGTGAAATTTAAAACAACTGTTGTAAATATTCATCATGGGGAAATAGCATTATATCATTCCAAGATCTTAGAGGAAAAAATACATAGAGATTAGTGAGAGTGTTCAGAGAGAGTTACTGGCCTTGAGGATTGATAGTATTAAAAAGGTCTTTAAGTTGGAGTTGGTAGTGTGTTCTGAAGCCAGAAATAGTGTAACACTTGTTTCAGTTGTCAGAGGTCCTCCATGGTTCAGGCTGTGGCCCTGGAGCCTGGTGGGAGGAACTGATGTTCCCAGACTCACCAGGATCATGTGCGGGAGTTTAGGTTGGTTCTCTCTTAAAAGCTACGAGCAGAAGATTTCTCTGTTCTTTGTTTTTTTTTTTTTGGTTTTTCTCCAGTACCGGGAACCGAACTCACGACCTTGCGCTTGCCAGGCAGGCGCTTTTGCCGCTGAGCTAAATCCCCAGCTCCGATTTGTCTGTTCTTTGAACCTTAGGCTGAATGCATCAGCCCTGAAGCTCACTGGCATCATCCTTTCAGGTTCTAGAATGGGTGTCCAGATGAAGAAGACAGTGCAGGCAGGGCAGAGGGTGGGGTGCTGGTCAGTAGGAACAATAAATAGCAGCTTCATTTCCAAGTCTATCAGTACAGGCTAAGCTTGGTAACTTTCCAGTTAGAGAAAGAACACAAAAAAGAACTGAAAGGGAAGTCTAGTTTGCTTGGGGGATCAGATAATACAGTATAGTCAGTGTGTTTAGTTAAAAATAAGCACATGTTCAGTAAAGGGTGGTTAGCTTTTTTCAAGTCCAGTTATTCATGGACTTTGGGTACATAGCAATGTTTTAATTAAGTGCCAGTTTGGGAAATACTACTGAGGTAAAGAACTGAATAATTTATGCATAGAAGCGTTTAGGGAGTGGTCTGAACCTAGGGCCTTCACAGTGAGCAGCATCCCCAGCCCTTCTTTTAACTCTTGAGACAGGATCTCACTAGGTTGTATAGAACAGGCTTGAATTTGTGATTCTTTTGCCTGAACCTCCTAGAGTGCTGAGATTATAGGTGTAGGCCACCACCCCTGGCTCTACATAGTGTTTTGGGCACATAATTGACATGGCTATTGGTAGAAAAAAAAGAACAATTCCAGCCTTTTGAGTAATCATCACTAATTTTAAAAAATAAGTTACTGATAAGAAAATTGCCCCTGAGTTGTGAATTGATGGGAAAATTACTGCTGTAAAGATTTATGACTGTTAAATACTTTGGTTTTTTTTTTTTTTTTTGTTGTTTTTGTTTTTTTCTCCGGTACCGGGAACTGAACTCACGACCTTGCGCTTGCCAGGCAGGCGCTTTTGCCGCTGAGCTAAATCCCCAGCCCCAATACTTTGGTTTTGTATCAGTTTGATGAATCAGATGGAAATGTATTTCAGAAAACTATCAGTAGAATGTTGTTCTTTGTTCAAATCATCCAAGATCAGGTCTGGCAAATTTATTCATTGGCTGAGCTCTAACTCATAAGCTTTCTGTATACAATGAAGAATTCTTATAAACTTCCTGTGCAGAATCCATTCAGTGATACCCATTCTCTGTTCAGTAACTCAGAAATACTCAGTATGCCTAATGCACAGTTTCAATTTAAGTATAGAATTATGATAGGCTAAGGCAGTGGTAGTGAACCTGTAGCATGTGTGCTGCAGCAGGCTGTCATCATTGTAAGCTGTAAAAGGTTTGCCATCTCTTTGCTAATCTGTTCTTTGGAAACTGTAGTTGACGGAATTAAAAATAAGTTTTTACACAAAGGTATTTGCATGTATACAGATTTACTTGAGATTAATGAGCATAAATATTTAGCCATCTCTGACAATTTCATTTCCTTTTATAGCTAGATCTTTTAAAGAGATTCCCTTACAATTGTTAAGGGCTGCTTGACTTACGAAGAAAGATTTCAAAAGTACTTTACAAGACAAAAGTTGTTAATTTGTTGGTGGGAAAGTTTGATATAGGATGAATTTGAGGCTTTTATAGGTAAATGGTCACAACTGGAGACCATACTCATAAGTGAAATAAATCAGACCTGCGTGTGTAAGCATCGTATTGTCTCACTAGTGTAAGATCTGAAAGAGTGAATACAAACTAGGAGGTATGATAGACATTGTGAAATGAAAGGAAAATGCTCAAAAGTAAAGGGCAACTGGGGTGTAGGAAACAAGAAGGGAAAGAAGGGGAAATTATGTAAGTATGTATATACAGGATAGCTAACATAGTTGTACTACTGTCTTCTATTGCTCTACAGAAAGGCACAGTTAATGATTACTTGTTTGATCAATCTTGTATGTCTCTATTTGTTTTCCTGAGAAACCACTTTGAAGATATCAATAAGTAATACAGCAATCATGGTTAATTTCCTACAACTTTGTCTGCTACTCTGTTTTGTTTGTATTGTTCTTATGCTATTTTGTAAATGGATGTCTGTTAATATGTTTTCCTTTTATTTTTTAAAATAAAAAAACAAAAAAGTTTGATATAAACACTAAATTTAGCATAGGAAAAGGGAAAGAAAATTTAAAATGGGAGCTAACATAATTTTCTTATTTTTCTTATCAACAACTTCGGCTATCTCGTAAAAGAATAAAATGGCTTGTCTTTATGTGAATGAATTTCAATCATTGCCATAATGACAAAGGTAAATATAAAGCAAGTAAATGCTCAGTTTTTACTCCTGTATTAATTACTGTATTTTTTAGTCTGTGGGATATTATGTTGTACTTGGTCACTTGATGCTTTTTAGAGGTGTCTTCTAGCTAGAATTTTAACTATGGTACTTTATTTGTGGCACTGACAATATTTTTGTCCCTCTGTGGCACTGTTTTTGAATGCCTATTTGTTCAATAAGATTTCAGTGGCTATTATTAGAACTTTGTATGTTAATGTAAATTTTTAATTTTTTTCTTAGTTCTGCATTGTGGAAAGTGAGAAAAAATAAATGTAGAAATATATTAATGTTATATTTAAATCATAAGTCATATAGAAATTGCATAAGTTCTTACAGGTTTTGTTGTAGGTATTTAGCATTTACACACATAAAATTTTAAAAGATGGGTACTTTGGGATTATTCTATTTTATTGAAACCAGAAAATACTAGAGTTCAAGTATATATAATTTTTCTTTTTATATTTTCTCATATTTTTCTTACTGAATTTCCTCCTTTTTATATCATTTGAATCATTTGTTCATTTCTTTTTTTAATTAGAATAAAATTAAAACAAACTAAAATTACTTCCCCAAGTCTCCTTTCTTTTTTTTTTTTTTTTTGAAAGGCAGTGGTGTTGACAGTGAAGATAGAGTAAAAATGGATTCTTTGTGAGTACTGTTAAATTGTCACAGTTAACAGTCTTTCAATATTTGGTTTTTACTCATGCTCATTTTTCTTTTTAAATATATATTTTTTAAAAAGATAACCTTTTACATACATTAAAATATCCCTTTACTACCTGCTAACTGTTCCAAGCTTTGTTCTTAATTATGGAGTACAAATATGAATTCAGTGTGGTCCATGCACTTCAGGAGTTTACATTCTATCAGAATTAATTGAAGAAGAAATGATTGTACCTGTTAGTAGTCTCTCTTTGCAGACTGTCAGACTGAGAATTACACGTCACATCCGACACCTCTTTCTTTCAATGATATGATTTTGTACCTTTCTTTTTCCATTTTGGAGATCTGTGAAATCTACATTAGTTAAATTTTTGAATATTACACCGTAATGGTGAAGAGCATTCACACTGCTGCATTCAGATCCTGGCTCTTCACTCCCAAGCTGTGTGATTTTTTTACTTGAAGATATTTAAGGATATTTTCACATATTGAGTTTAGAATAAAATATAAGTTTGAACTCCAAACTTTTTCTGATACTAACAGTATATAAGATATATGGTAATTTGGGCATATTCCAGCCATAGTGAGATTTTGAAATTTGGGAACAAATTATATTTCTTCCATCTTAATTCTTTACTAAATGTCTGAAGCCAGTTTTAGAGGACTCTTTCCATTGTATCATTATTAACAATTATTGTAAATTTGCAATACTTTCTGGGTAATGTTACCTAAAAGTAGAGGAACCCTTTGTTACCATATTCTAAAACCTCAGTATTCACAGAAGTAGAACTTGTTTTAACTTTAGCATCAGGTATTAGATAATAGTTTGTCTAATAGGTAGAATAACATGAAAATATAAAGGTATTTCATGAACTGTTAACGAAATCTATGTTTCACACCAGGAATGCAAGGAAACATGTCTTTAATTTGTTTTAACTTTTTATCTGGTTTGTATGTTTCCTGAGGGGAAATTTAATAAGAAGAGAGTTTTAGTAATGAATTTGTATTTCTGGTAGTGGCTATGATACTCTTTAATATTTGCTGAGTGACTTAGCAGCAACTTTTGGCTCTGGGAATCTATGGTAAATTTGGCAGTTTCCCTCCCTACCTCCATTCTGCCATTAGTCTTTGTTTCTTTCTTTTTTTTTCCCCAAAAAATAATACCATGAACTTAAGAAATACAGAAACTAGTGAATTTTACTAAACTCCAAGGTGAAGGATATCTAGAATAACATTTAAGTTTTTGGTGACTATATGGGTGGATTGCAGGGGAACAGAGTAGAAGCCTTCTTCACCCTTGTTTCTTGGAAATCTTGGGATAAAGAGATATTTTCCCACAGGAATAACTTTGAAGTTTACATTTCTGCCCAGGGAGGCCCAAGGAAGCATGATTGGTAGGTTACAAACGAAGAGGTACCACTTTATTTAGGACTTCATTTTCTGAATGGTTAGAACTACATTTTGGGCTCCTTATAAAGAAAAGTGATGTTTCTTCATCCAGAAACCATTAATTACATTTAGAAGAGAAAAGTACAGTTCTCTGGTATTTACTATTATAGTTGGAATTTAACACTGTGCTCTGTATATATCAGATGCTTAATAAATGTCATCTAAGATTAATATTATTTCAGACAACTTCCAAATAAATAAAAGTTCTGTTTTGTTTATACTCTTTTAATTTAGAAATTTTTCTTTCATTCTTTTTTTAAGGAATGTTGAATTAAATGTCTTTTTCGTTTTTCTATAAACTTCTGTATAGCAAATAGAATTAATCCAAATCACTTTTTTGGAACATATTAGTTCCATTAGTTCCATATTAGTATTCATTCTGTTTCCCTTTCCAATGAAATGCATTTGTTCAGCACTTGCTGTGTTTCAGACCCTATGCTATGTACAGAGAAGACAGTGTTAAATAAGACACAGTTTCAGCGTTTGAGGGAAGAAAAGGTGATGTAGGGAGAAGCAATGTTTTATTCTGAGAATTTTTGAAATGAAATTAAAGAATGACCAAAATTTTCCTTTTTCTTCTTCAGTGCTTCTTTTGTAGCTGGAGAGCTGCTATGCATTTGAGATGTAAGTGGTACAGTTAAGTCACTTGCTCTATCTGCAGTGTTCTCTATCTGCAAAGAGCCTTTCTGATGACCTGTATTGGGGCACTTTGCCCTTCATTACAGACCCACAAAAGCAATTTCCAACACAGTTGAACTTAGCTTTTGAAAAGAGTTTGTTTGGTTTGGTTTGGTTTGGTTTTTGAGGCAGGATCTCACTGTATTTAGGCTGGCCTTGAACTCACTGAGTATAGCCCAGGATGGCCTTGAACTCTTGGTGATCCTCCTGCTTCATTTGCTTGATTATAGGCACGCACCACCACACCTGGCTTAAAAAACAATTTTCTAATATTCTACAGAGTCGGTGTAATGATTGATACCTTGTGTCAACTTCAGAAGTTTAGAATCTTAACTAAGTAATGGGGCAGTTCTATATTCTAGGATGTAGAGGACGTGCCCTAGGGCAGCTGTTTATGCCCTAGGATGTTTTAATTGTTGACTCATTATGTCAACTGGAGAAGTTTAGAAGTTTAACTAAGTGACTCAGCAGGGGCCAGGGGACTCACTTTGCAAACATCCTGAGCCTGTGCAAGAGGAGGGCACAGAGATGGTGTGAATGCTAAACTCTCCCTAGGGCGGGTAGCCTGCATACAATATAAGGAAGGAAAAGAGGCTTGCTCTCCCCGTTTTTTGCTCTTGTAGTTTTTGCTGTCTTCTGCCGTGCCATCCTGCTTTGGAGCCAGCTGAAACCTCCACAAACTGTGAGCTAAACAAACCTTTCCTTTCTTAATTTTGGGCATTGGGTATTTTGTCTCAGCACCAAGAGAAAAGTTGCTTGATTACAGGCATGCACCACCACTCCTGGCATAAAAAGGAATTTCCTAATACTCCACAGAGTTGGTAAGAAATCATGAGTTGGTCACACATAGCCTTTCATGTGGCCTTGTGAGGAGTAAAAGAGGTGAAGCTATGTCGTAGCTATCCATTGGGCAAGAACACTAAAGACAGGACTCTGTTAGTGATATAACAGAATAACTAGTGTAATGAATTAGTTGTAGTGTGAGCTGAGATATGAAAGTGTAAATTTTAGATTTGACTCTAACAAGGAAAATTATGGATGTTTCTATCTTCATGTTGATCAGAGGATTAAATCCAAATGGCATTTTGAGAACAAAATTTAAGTAATACCCTAGTGGCCACATAACATAAATTATGGTACATGATAGTGTGAGGACATAGACTCATTATTCCCTTCTCCCTTATAAAAAAGTCCATACTTTCTTCTGCTCCTTACTCATATTTATAGAATGATTATATAGGACAGTGGTGGTGAACCTATGGCATATATGGCACTGTAGGCTGTTTGTATCATTGAAAACTCTAAAAGGTTCACCATCACTGATACAGAAATAGAGTATAGGAATTATGTATTAATGTACTTTGGCTGCTGTAACGAAACAACACAGACTGCATGGCTTAGACAACATTTTTTTTCCTCATAGTTCTGAGGCTGATTTTCCAACATCAGGGTGCCAGCATGCCTACCTGCTGATGAGGGCTCTCAGGTTATCACATGGCCTTTCTGCTGCATACGTGAGGAACAACACTTTGGTGTTTCTCTTCTATTAAGAATACAAATCTTGTTGGATTAGAGACCTCTTATCATTTCATTTAACCTTAATTCCCTCACTAGGGGCTCTATCTTCTCCAAGTATAGCCATGGAATATGTGGTAGAATTAAGGCTTCAACAAATGAGTTTTGAGGAGACACAGTTAATTGTATAATAGTCTTTATTTTGGACAATTTGTTTCTGGAAACAGGATAAAGAAGATAGTGTTTTTCCATAGGAACAAGTTGGAATTCATATTCCTGGCTGGAGATGCTCAGGGAAGCATATTATAGTTTGTTTGTTTGTTTTTTTCTGGACCCAGGTATCCAGAATGATTCAAAAAATTCATTGTTCATTTCTCTCCAGCCGTGGATTAATCTAAACCTTCTGTATTTTTTCTTCTTGTGTGTATTTGTTCTGTATGTTCTTTCAAACAGTATGCAAATACTGAGATGTTGAAAGCAAGTTATCTGGAGAATTTAGGAGTTTTTTTCTTTATCTTTGAAGGTAGATTCATGCTTCTTAACCTCTTAGTTTTCAGGGTCCCTTTTATGCTGTTAAAATTTATTGTGGACCTATAAAGCACCATTATTTGCATGAGTTATATTTTTAGGTGATTATTGTTAGAAATGAACACTAAGAAAAAATTTTAAATACTAACTTAATAGTAAGAAATCTATTTTTATATATTAACATATATATGATCCTAATGAGAAACAACTACATTGAAAAGCAAGAAGATAAGTGAGAGGCATTATTTTACATTGTTGCTAATCTTTAGCGTCTGGCTTAACAGAAGACAACTAAATTTTAAGGTTTACCTCAGCATTCACTCTGTTATATTACATTTCATGTAGCCCATTGGAAACTTGTGTATACTCATGACAGAGTAGGAATAAAATATAAAATAACATTATTTTGAAATTATTGTGAAAATTGTTTTGACTTTAAAGATTTCCTGGGAGGTATCAGGGCTTCTCAAGTGTTATGGTTTGTGTCTTTTGGTTTGTCCCCCAAAGCCTCATGCAGTCATGGGGTGGGCTTCTAGAGTTTATGATTGATTCACGGTCCAGTGTTGGAATTATGGATGTGAGTGCTACACCTTTCCTGGGGCAGGTAGTTTGCATACAATGTAAGGGAGGGAAAGAGACTGCTTGCCACCACTCCTCCCCTATGCTCTTGCTGCTTTTGCTGTCTTCCACTGCTATGAACTGTTGTCTTCTGCCATGTTCCAACCTGCCTTGGAGCCAGCCCAAGATGGACTGAAACCTCCACAAACTGTGAGCTAAGTAAACCTTTCCTTCCTTAATTTTGTGTGTCAGGTATTTTGTCTCCGCAACGAGAAAAAAATTAACGGAGACACCAAGGATACCCATACCATATCTTTACAACTGTTACTTTAAATACTAGATCTACTTATCTTTAAGTGGTAGTGGGGTTTGAACCCAGGGTTTTTGCATAGAGCTATACTCCTAGCACACCTCCCTCCTACCCCCTTCATTTTTTTTTATTTTGACACAGGGTCTAAGTTGCTCAGTTGTGCAGACTGGACTCAAAATTGAGATCCTCCGGCCTCAGTCTTCTAAAGTCTTCGGGCGACAAGCCTGTGCTATCATGCCTCACTTAAACCTGCCTTTTTCAGGAACTATAGAAGAATGACTTCAGGAGTTATAGCAGATGGAAAGTGAAGCTGTGGAATTGCATAGCAGGTTTCTCAGGACAGATTTATATTCCAGAAGGTTGAAATGCTCTGGCCAGACATGTCTGACAAGCTACATTATCAGATCCCTGGCTTATTTGAGGATTCCACAGACATTTCAGTCTTGGCTGATTCTAAAGTAAGGAGGACACAGATATTTAAAATAATTACATCTAAAAATTGATTTTTTTAACCAATTTCTGCTTATACTGAAGGGTTTTAACAAACTGCCCCTTTCCCAACACCAACAGACCTCCAGTTTACAAAAGTAGAGATATATCATTTAACTTCTCAGCCTTTGACTGCTTTCCTAGATTGATCTTAATTTGAATGAATTAAAGGGCTACATGGTGAAGATCAGCTGTTTTTTCGTACTTGTCCTGATCTGTGGACCCAGGAACCAAGTTTGTCTATACCTGCCCTGCCATAGAATGAGGTAGACCTTTAAAAGAAGTAGAGTCAAACCTCTTTTATCTTTTTTTTTTTTTTGGTGGTGATTGGATCTTTGGGGCATAATTGACTTGCATTGATATATTCTCAAGCTTTGTACCTGGGCCTAACAAGTACCCCTGGGACAAGCCTGTGGGGTTTGACTTTATCTGGAACAGACAGTTAATCTAATTAAGTAGCTGTAATTTCTATTTAGCTGGCAATGGGGAAAGGAGGGTACTTCCAGCGAGCTGCACAGTGATTTTCATTTAGGTGTTCTACATGCAGAGGGCTGAACCTTCACAATCCCCGGTATTTTGTTAGTGTGAAAGGCTGGTATGTTATAATTGGAGACAGATCTCATCATAAAATGGTGAAAAACAAGAGTTTTTCTCTTGTCCTTTTCTCAGAGCAAACTTGATAGGAGTTCAGTTAGCATCTAAGACTTGCTTAAATCCAAACTACTAATTCTGTTCTTTCCACCAACTACCGCCTTCATGCCCCCTCCCTCCACATGTCTTGTCTCTCGAACTCTCCCTATTTCTATGTCTCTCGTGCTCTCCCCCGCCCCACACACACCATTTAAGGTCTTGTTTATCCCTTAAAATCGAATGAGATGGAAAGGGACATTTACTTCTAGCACTGGCTTCCCTTATATGGAACATAGTATGTGGCCTGATAGTATGTCTCCATATACAGAAATGTGAGAATCTTTTGTCTCCAGGATTTTCATGTCTTGGTTGTTGGCTTCAAATTTTACTCTTGCCCAATTGAATTTTGATGTTCTCTTTTTTTCTTGCTTTTAATAAGCAAACTAGATCTGTGCCTTATGAAATTGTGTGCAGTTTCATTTCATTTTATACTCCAGGTATGTTAGAAGAAGTTAATGTAAAAACTGCTTGTGTGGTATAGTACAGGGGTTTTCTGTGGTTTGAACATGTAGCAGTTTCTAAACAGTGTTTGTCACTTTATGTTTGCTGCTATCCTTGAGCTTAGAGAATGCCTACTAGATAATTAAAAAATACCTGTCAGACCTTCGATTACTAGGGACATTGCAGAATAGATATGGTTACAGGTCCATATTCTTTACTGACCTAGCCATTTCTGGGTTGTAGTTGGTCTTAAAGGCTTTCTGTCCACATCAGTATTGTGTTTTGCCATGAGAAAATAGAGATCATTGAAGCTGTGAAGTTCAAAGTTTATCAGTAACTACCCTAAAACCATCTTTCCTCCCCTTCCTCACAAAATATATGGTAAACTGTGACCAGATGTAAACATGTATACCCTAGAATGTACATATAGATTCCACTGATTGAACTAGAGTTCTGAATAAGTAGATGATATACCTACCCACCTTAACTCATTTATTTAAAATACTAACATAGAGAATTAGTTCATTTTTCTGGTGTGTATAGTAACTACCACAAATGCTTTTATACTAAATGAAGACTTTGTGTGATTCCTTTGTGTGAGTGGACTGAAGGTAATTACTGAACAAAGACCTGGAGTCTGGCTTGTGATTGTGTAATAATTGTTTAAATGAATAAGTCTCTCAAAATCAGAGAACTGAAGTGTTGCATACCTTTGATTGTTGGTGTTCAAATGTAAAGTCAAGGCAAGACAAAAAACTTTACAATCGGCCTGTCCCTCTATCCCCTTCCTTTGTCAACCACTGAGCTGCTTTCTGTCATAGAGAAGCTTTATTGGTTATATAGAATGGAATTATAGTACAGATATTCCTTGTTTAATGACTATTCCAACTTAAAAGCAAGGTGCGCTGTTTGCACTCGTGACTCATTCCCTGGGCTTACGACCCATCTTTTTTGATGGTCAGTTCTGTACATGTTGTTTATAAAGCCTCACTGTCTTTTTTTTGTGTATGCAAAATACCTTGTTTATATAGTACTGTAACTTGCTGATTGAACTGTAGAAGTCCTATAGGACGGTAGTTTTATGTGCTATTTATTACAGTACTGTATGTAAGAGTTATGCAAATAAAAGCAAAGTCATCAAGTTAGAGTTTTTTTGACATTTCTTGCTCTGAATATTGCACTGTACATACTGTATACAGTTTCTCATTTAGCGATCAGTTGATTTAAGGACCCAGTCCTGGGTGTGTAACTTGGTCATTAAATGAGTGTTTGTACTTCTTTTAGCTCTGACTTCTTTCACACAGCATATCGATTCTTTTTTTAAAAAAAAATACTAAGTAATATTTCACCATATAGATGTAGCATGAATGATATGTTTACCACTTTGTGGACATTTGTTTTGTTTGGGGCTATTATAAATAATGCTGTTGTGAATACTCTGGTCAAGTCTTTGTGCAAACATTTGTCTTTATTTCCCTTGGGCAAATACCCTAAGAGTTGTTTAGTTATCGTGTAGCTATGTTTTCTTTTTTAAGAAACAGGCAAACTGGTTGTACCATTTCACATTGCCATCAAGAGTATGTGAGAGTGATTATTAATGTAGTATAATCTTTTTAATTATAGACAATGTAATGGATTTATAGTTGGTATCTCAGTATAGCTAATTTCATTTCCCTGGTATCTGCTGGCAGTTCTCTTTTGATGATTTTTTTTGCCCATTAATACATCTTTTTTTGTGAAATTGTTATTCAGATCTTTTGCCAATTCTATTAAATTGGATAACTTATTATCTTATTGATAAAAGTGGTAAAAATTCTTCATATCCTTGATAGATGTTTATATGGGCCTAATCTTTTATAACACAAATTCTCCCTTTATAGAAACACCAAAGATGTTGTGCTGTCACTTTCTAGTCTCTATATAGTATTTTTCTATTAAGAAATCTGTGGTAATTTGAATTTTGTTAATGTATCAGGGTTTTTTTTTTTTCCTAATGTTTTGAGTTTTTTAGTTTTGGACCACTGTTTTTTCACATAATTTTTTTCCTTAATGTTTTTCTTCTATTATTCTGTAATTCTAGTCTTTTTACTGTTGTGCTACAGGTAGCTGAGGTAGTGTTCAGTTTTGCCCCAATATTTCTTTTCTCAGTGATCTTCTGATTGGATATATATTTTGTTGTCTTTAAACTTACTTTTTTTGTCATCCCTGTTCTGTTTTTTTAGGCCATTCTGTGATCTTTTTTTCCAGCTTAGAATTTTTATTTTGTTTTCTAAATTTGTCTCCTGAGAATTTTATTTTCATTTACTTTAATATGTTCTTTATCTCAGAAAACAGTTACAACACCTTTAAACTGTATGAAAGTTTCATTATTTATTGATTGCCTGTTCCACTGAGAACTGTTCACATTTTCTTGGTCCCTTGTACTGTATGTGAAGTAATTTTGGATTGTATCCAGGACATTGTAAATGTCATATGATATGAACTTTGGGTCCTGTTTTAGCCCTCTGAAGAATGTTCATAGTTTTGTTCTAGCCAGCAGTCAACCTGCTCAGGTTCAGACCTTGAGTTCTGTTTTTCCTTTTGTGGATAACAGTTTCAATCTCAACTCAGTTCTCTTAGCTTTTGTATGGATGATACAATAATTCCCTTCAAGGACATCTGTTATGTCATAATCAATGGGTTCCAGGAATATTTTAAGTTACACAGTAAAGGGGAACTATGGTTGCAGTTAAGAGATGAGTTAATCTTAAAGAAATTATCTAGAATTATCTATGTGGATCAGTGTAGTCATAAAGGCTTTTAAAAATGAAGAGGCAGAAAAATCAGTATAGAGCAGTGGTGGCAAACCATTTCGAGCTTTCAGTAATAACAGTCGGCTGAGCCTCATGTGCCATAGGTTCTCCACCACTGGTATAGAGTAATGCAGTGTGAGAAAAAGTCACCTGGCTCCAGCTGGCTTTGGAGATGGAAATGGGACATAAATGCACACAGTTTCTAGAAGCTGGAAGATAAGGAATGAATTTTCCCTTAGTCTCCAGAAGCATCAGAGCACTGTTGATACCTTGATTTGGGCCCACTGAGGCACCTTTTGGACTTATGACTTCCAAAACTGTAAGATAATTTGTTTTAAGCTCCCAAAATCCTGGAAATTTGATGTTAATAGCAATAGAAATATACTTTGCCATATTAGTTTTCACGTCATACACATGCATTGCTTAGTGGTTATTCTGTAACTTCTGTGCGTTCGTAGACAGAATTAGGGGACCCTCTCCCATGATTCTGTCCCCATAGTGTTTCCCTCGGTACTGTACAACCTGAAGGGCTCAGTAGTTCCTGGTTCTTGATAGAAGTGTGGAGCTCAAGGGAGTTTCACCTAATTGGCAGTGCCACACCACTCTGAAACTGAAACCTGCCCACAGGGCAAAGCCGAGGAAGAAAAGAGAACAAAATTAAAACAGACACCATATATGACTTGCTTCACCAGGTTTTGACCCTTTAGTTGACTATAAAGTGAAGTGAAAAACCTTGAAATAATGAGTGCAAAGTCTGTCTAGATTTTCATAGTTTTCCCCCAGTCTTTTAGTTTTTTCACACTTAATGCAACAACTACGTTCATGCCTTGTCTTTACTGTTTCCCGAAAGGTTTCAGCCGATCTTCTCAGAATAGCTTTCTTCATGTATTTCATAAGTCAGTTGAATTGCCTAATAGCTACACAAAGTGTAACTGGAAATGCCACAGCTGACTTTGGGTCAGCTCCTAACTACAGTGAAGTACTGGACAGAAGTGTGTTGAGCATACTGTGTGTACCAGCTTAATATTCTTCCATTGCTACGATAACAAATGATCTTAGGCAGCTTAGGCAACGAATTTATTGTCTGTAGTTCTACAGTACATGTTAGAAATCTGACACAAGTCTTGTCAGACTGAAGTCAAGGGGTTGCCAGGGCGATGTGCCTTCTGTAGGCTCTGGATATGGTCCGTTTCTTAAATTTTCTGGGTTCTGGAGATGAGCCATATACCCTGACTCCTGAGTACTTTTTATTCATCTTCAGTGCTGAGGAAGTTAAATGAACTCCATTTTATGTTACTTTGCTGTGATCTTTTCAGCCTCCTCCCACTTCTAAGGACTGTTCTGCATGTATTGTGGCCAAGTAGTTTCTACAAGGTTGATTTAATATTATTTTATAATTAAGCTATAGTTAATATACCTATCTCTGTATCTTTTGAGGTGTTCTATGGTTTTTCAGTGTGGTTGTAGTTTCAAATTTTTACAAACTAATTTAGCTGATCTTAACTCCATAATTTTTCACATCCGATGAATATTGAGTATTTGGAGATTTTCTGAACATGGGAAGATAGGAAAGTTCTGGGAGTGAGATTATTTTGGTGTGGTTCATAATACACCAAAATTTTATCCTTAGCCAGTTCATGCAAATAGCCATATAATTACATTTACTTAATTTATTGATTAGCTGAAATGTTTAACTCTTGGTAAAATTTATACCCATTTATGTAGACTTTTTTTGTTTTGTTTTGTTTTGCTTTTTGTGCTAGTACTCAAGCCCACAAACCGTGAAATACTAGGTATCTGCTATAACACTGAGCTATATATACCCTAGCCTCAACAAAATGACCTTTTAACAACTTTTGAAAACTTATGTAGTAGCTATAATTTTTTTCAGTGTGGTTGTAGTTTTAAATTTTTAAAAACTAATTCACAAATTTTATAATTGTCTTTATAAGATATTTTTAAATAGAAGTGTTTAGTGTCTGATATTGTGAATCATAATCAAAATTGCCTTTCAGTTGAGCTTACATATTTTCTGAAAAATAAATAGCTGTAGTGAAATTTAGTTCAATGAATCAAACATTAAAAGTGCAATATTTTGACATATGATTTGGTATATTTTAGTATATCATTTGGTATAAACTGTAAACTGTTAATTGAAATGCTTTTTAGGTCATCTGGCCAAATTCTGAGGTAGGGGTTGGGAGAGTGTCAATACATGTGTAAGTGTCCTTGTGAGCCAGGACAGTGAGTTCTGTGTCCCAGCAAGCAACAGTGCAGTCACTGATTTTTCTTATGTTCAGACTAATGTTTGTAAGAGACAGGACAGTTGTTAAATTTGTTGGGAATGCTTGCAGTGAAAAGCAAATTTTAAATATTAATAAATACAATTTCTTCACTCAGACACAAAACTTTTATGTTAGAAATTACTATCTCTTATCCCAAGGACTTCATTTTACTGGTACTCCACAATAAAAAGAAATAGTAGATAAATTTTTCTCAAAAATTATCTAGAGCAGATGTGTAAACATCATATTGTCTCACTAGTGTGAGAAGCTGAATGAGTAAATAAGATCCAGAATGTACAGTAGATGTGAATTGGGAAGAAACTGTTCGGAAGAGAAGAGAAACTGGTGAGGGAAGGGGAAAGGAAGGAAAAAGATATATATATATGATACTTAAGATAGTTATACAGCTAGTTTCTCTTACTTCATTGAAACAAAAGCTTTGTGCTAATACTGTTTGGATGCTGTTTCATGCCCTATATCATGTACTCTGCGTAACTGCTATGAAGAGAACAGTTCACAATGTATTAATTATTGTTACTCTCCTGTTAATTAATTTGAAACTCTTGTTGTGTTTTTATTTCTATTTTTTTTCTTTAAAGTAAAAAAATTCTATAGCACATCATCAGAAATTTCTTTAAAAATATATTTTTCCCACAATCATTTCCAGTGTGATTTTTTAATTAATTAATTATTATTATTATTTTATTTTATTTTTTGCAGTACTGGGGATTGAACCCAGAGCCTTTGCAGTAAGCTGTATTCCCAACCCTTTCATGTTTTATTTTGAGATTGGGTCTTACTTAGTCGTTACATTGCCTAGTCTGGGCTTGAGTGATCCTTCTGCCTCAGCCCCCAGCATAGTGACCGAGATTATAGGTGTGAGCCATTACACCTGGCTCCATCTCTGTTTTGTGTGCGATAAATGTGAAACTTTGTTGCTCAATCTTGACCCTCAGTTTGTCTCCTGCAAAAATTTTTATTCTCCTGATTTTACTTTAAGGTCTTCAGAGTTCATTTATTATTAAACATAAAAATTCATTTTAAATAATGAGTTCCATTTTTCTTTTTAAGGGATTAAGAATATCTAGAATAGAGAAATAACATTTCTCTAGAATAACATTTCTAGAATAGAGAAATAACATCATGTAGACTTGCTTTAACTGATGAGTGCTTATACAGTTTTAGGATAGACTATTATTTTAAACTAATTTATTAAAAAAAACTCTGTGGTACAAAAACAAATGACTTCTCTGAGGTTGCTTAACCATTTCCTGTGAGTCTGGGAGAGTGCTTGTTTTCAGAATCACTGAGCTGAATTTAGGTAGAACTAAACTTAGCTGAGCAGTTCTGTGGGGCTGAACTCACCTATTGTTTTGCTTCCACCTTCCTGTAGAGAAGTTAACATTTAAAAATTAGAGAAAAATCTATTTGGTTCTTGTCATTTTGACTGACCAGCTGGATATCTTTGAACAAATGATAGTTGTTTTATCTTTAAAATGTAATGGAATTACAACTTCTCTAAGAAAAAAGTTGTTTTGAATAGCAATAATTGTTTTCTTTTAAAAAGGCTAGTTTTCTTTCAGCAAAATATAAAGCTTCAATCAGTGGACACTGTGTTATATTTGGATAATTTTATAATCTTATGAAAGAGGAAATAAAGTCCAGTTTACTGCCTGTGACAGAGAGGTAACACAATTTCAGTGGACAACATTGACCAGTATTTTTTGAATACCTACTGAGTGCCTGGCTGAGAGAGTGGTGGAAACTAATGTGTCAGTGTCTGACTTCTTGTGGTCATTATCTCTAAATGGGTGGGACTATCCTAAGCCTCTGTATAACTCCTGAATTTGCTGTGGAGGGTGTGTAAATATGAAACATTTCTCTAACACTAGTGACGTGATCTACACTACTGGGCTATTTTAAATACCAAAGTCATGTCATGTCATAGGGAAAGGCTTAAATTCTGCAGTCAAACTTGGAACTTGGCTGTGTTACTTATGAAAAACTTCTTTAACCTCTCCAAGTCTGTCTTCTCCCTCTATATAATGTTGTAAGGATTAAATGGCATGACATAAGAGGCTGATGAATAATATAGGAAACTAATAATTATTGAGCACTTACTAGCTATGTTCTAAATGCTTTAATTCTCATAACTCACTCGGAAAGATGTTATTACTATCCCTACCTTTACAGATGAACAAACTGAGCTTGGCAAGAAGTGGCTCGCTCAGGGTTACACAGGAAGTAGCAGAGCATCTGCTTCTAGGGAGGTTCTCAGCTACTCTTCTGTGCCGTCTCTCTATTGCTCAACCCAGTGTTAACATATGGTAAAGCCTGCAGTGGATGGCGCTGTCTTATGTTTATCATCATTATTTGCAGTGGTGGTAGGGTGGTGGTGATGATTTGGGTTTTACTTTTGTCACTGTTTATCTTGGTCATGTACCTGGATCCGAGGCAGTGCTTTCTCATAGCCACTGATGAGGGAATGAGAAACTATGAAGTCATATACACCAAAGCGCTTGGACTTTTAGGAGAAAAAGCCCACAGTTCCACACAGGAGTTTGTGTATAAAGAATGCAAAGTGTTCTCATACCAAGTGTTCTAGTCTCTCCTTATGTTTCTGAATTGAAGTCTAAAGTAACCATGAGGCCCCTGCATATGGTTACATTTCAAAGATATCACAGAACTGTGGAACACTAATAGTATACACAGAATAACTTCAGTTTTGTCTCGGTATAAATTGGTCTGTAAGAATAGTACAGGGGCCGGGGCTGCTCAGTGGTAGAGAGAACAAGGCCTCTGATTCAATTCCCAGCAAAAAGCAAAAAACAAACAAAACACCACCACAAAACCTCACCAAAATACTAACAGTGATAATATGCGAGGAATAAAGAGATTATCTATTATTACATGGCTCATCAGAAAGCTTAATGACTTAAAATAAAAGCTATTCTATTTGCTCATGATTCTTTAAGTCAACAGATTAGATTGGGTTTAGCTGAGTGTTTTTTCCACTGATCTTGCCTGAGGCCACTCATTGCAGCCATGGTGCCTGTCAGCTTGACAGGAAACTGAATAGTCTGCTGTGGCTTCACTCACTCGTCTCGCAGTTAGTGCTCGCTGTGAGCTTGGCTTGTCTTTCGATGTGGTTCCTCATCCATAAGAAGGTCAGCTAGATTTCATGTTATGGGGCTGTCGGGAGTAAAAGAGAAGTAACAAGGCCTCTTGAATTTCAGCCCAGGGTTAGAAATTCCACACTCCTTCCTGCTTCATTTTATTGACCAAAGAAAGTCACATGCCCAGTATAGATTCATGTATATATTCTTAGTAGCAGGTCCATGGGAGAGTGGTAGTAAATTGTATCACAGTATCCAGGTTTTTAGATTTCACTGCCCAGGAGCCCAACAGTATTGATAATTTTTTTTTTAATTAATTTTCAACTCTAGATCTAAGCAAATTAAAATATAAGTTGTACATGTTTGATAGATTTGTTCCAAGTTTTACATATCAAAAGAAGACATAGTAAAAACACTGACCATACCCATAACTTCACCTCTCAGAAATAAGCACTGCTAACATTTTTTATTTAGGTTGTATCCACCTGGGTGAATAGTTACTTAAAGTTGTAAAATCTGCTTTTCTCTCTGTACTATATTTGAATACCTTTCCATGTGTAAGACATTTCTCTTATGTCTACATCATATTTTATTACAGATGAACATACCTATCATGTTCACAAACACTTAGGTTGTGATGAGGTTTGGATGTGGTTTGCCCCCCTAGGGTTCATGTAGTGGAAGCCTGGTCCCCAATGTGGTGATGCAGGGGGTGCTAGAGCCTTAAGAGGTGAGGCCTCATGGGCGGTCCTTAGGTCACTAGGGCACTGCCCTTGGAAGGTATTAAGGTAGCTCACTCACATGAAACCCTGAATTAATTGTCAGGAGAGGGTTGTTATAAAAAGAGTGAGCCAGGCCCCACTCTCACTCTGGCTTCCTGTCAGACATGTGATGTCTTCTCTCCGCACATGCTCCTGCCATTGTGGTATCATTTGGCATGAGGTGATACAGCCAGAGGTGATGCTTTGCTCTTGCGCTTCAGAAGCTTCAAAACTGTGAGCTGAGTAAATCTTTTCTCTTTATAAGAACTCAGCCTCATGTACTTAATGACAAAATTGATTAATACAGGTTTTTCTCCATTTTTTGTTATGTAAACAATGCTTTATATACATATTCTTAGGATAAATTCCTCTTGGTCAAAATATATTTTGGACTTCTGGGAAGATGCAATTTTTAAGAACCTGTGGCTTAAACTCATCAGTGAGTTAACTTTGCAATGCTAGATGTATGTTTGAGATGATGTTAAGGAAACATTTCTAAAGTTACTTAAAAATGGAAACATAAAGGAGTACATATTCCTTTGACATTTTGTCTGCAAATCAGAATATGCATACTTGTAATTTTGATGGACCAAATATGAGTCCACTGCTTAGAGTTGTCTTTCTTCTGATACCTGATATCTGCTGCCCATGGTACAGCTTTAATTTCCAAATCTCAGTGTCCTTTTCTTCTCTTTTTTATTCTTTAAATTGAAAATTTCCAAGACTGGATGTAGAAATTTTAGAATTATGCCTTCTCATCCATCCTCCCCTCACCTCTCTTAGGTTTTTCAGTATTATTTTAAGCACTTAGCTTTGTAGGGTCTTTCTGGCACATACCTCAATTTTCGTAGGCACTTTTTTGGGTATAGTTTCATTTAATGCAATATTTATTATATAACTGCAATTATAATTTTGGCCAGCATAAACCAGTTTGAGAACAAACAACTAATTGTTCGTAAGAATACAACTACTCTGATGGGACCAAAAGTGCTGGAGTGTAGACAGTAAGTAGCCCTTTAGTTGAAAGCGCTCAGTGGGTACTCGGCATCGGAAAATGTTTCACAGAAGCATTAAAGAGCTTTGGTTAATTTAGAGGTGTAAGTAGTCATAGATTAGAGGAACTTCTACCTTTTTCATAGAGGTAGAAAATACATTTTTTCTGAAGGAAATGACTTCATTTTTTTACTCTTTTTTTCTGAAAGAAATGACTTCATTTTTTTACTTTTTTTTTCCCCAAGGTTTGTATTGCAGCAGGTGTTTATCTGTGCCTCTCCTGATCTTTTACATTAAACTCATGTCTGTGAAGCATTCCACAGAAGGATCTTTATCTGCCGCAGTTATTGTTGCTGTTTGATGTTCTCTTTGGTCATTGGGATTTCTCTTTTTCATATTAAATGTTCTCCCTCACATGTTAACAATATGTTTCATAGCAGCAGAATTAAACCAGTGAATACTTCGTCTTCTTTGTTTCTCTCCACCACTGAAATGTTGATTTTTTTTTTTATAGGACAATAGCAGCTGTGATTAGATTCAGTAAATAAAATGTAGTAGAGAATTTGAAGATGGTGGAAAATTTACTGACCCAATGTTGTAGTTTGGTAAAGTATAGTTTATATCTATAGTTTATTTCAACAGAACAATTAGGTATTGTATAAAGTTAAATTGTCGTCTTATAAATCGTAGCTGTCCTCAGACCTGAGTCTTAATGTGTAAATGTAGTTACAGTAAGTGAGTATGAATTTAGATACACTTCATTCCTGGGGATGCTTTGGAAGAAGTTATAACATCTCTGTATCAAGGAATCTATTTGAGAGAAATCTTGGAAGTCAGAAGACTTTAAATGTAAATCATGTGGATTAAAATCTCTGTGAAACAGATAATACTTATACATACACAGTGGTTAAGGTGCTACAGGCACTCTACTGTAGCTAATCCTAAAAGACAAGAGGCCAGAGATGATCCTTCGGTGCTTATGGGGCTCGAGGCAAAAATGAGGTCTCTGTACTCTTTTTTTTTTTTTTAATGAGTTATTTTATCTACCAATATGTGCTACAAAAGACAAGTGAACATTATCTCTTAAAGTAAAGGTGTGAAGGAGGAACTTGAAGAGAAATACTAGTACAGTGTGCTTGGCTGAAAAGTAAAAGATGTGTTTATTTACTTACGATTTTGAAGCTTCTACCCTAATTTTTAATATAATAGCAATGAACTCATTAATTATAATTCTTCATAATTTATAAAATATTGCGACTTGCTTACCTTACTTGATCCCTATAATAATCTAAATAGACAGCAGTTTTTCATATTTTACTGTTGAGAAAACCAAGATTCTGATATGTACCAAGTGTTGGAGCTGTGACTAGAATTCCTAGTTTTCACTATGTTTAATGCTTCATGAGCTGTTCATGTTTTAAATTATATTCTAACCTTGAGAAGAATTATAGTGACTTGTCTGAAGAACCAGTGTCCAGTAAAAGTGAAACAGTGACTATACCATCATCACTGACATTTTCCTAGGCCCTGCTGACTCAGCCCCACAGGCATGTGTTAGAAGGACCTTGTTAATCTCATACCTGGTATGTAGATTCTTATCTTATTACAAGCTTCAGAAAATTTAGGTTAGCCCTTGCATGGATGTAGTAATTTTCATTAGTTAGTACTCCATTTTTTTTTTTTTTTTTTTTTTTTTTTTCCAGAATTATTTTTTTTTTTTTTTTTTTTTTGGTTTTTTTTTGGTACCAGGAATCGAACTCAGGACGTTGCGCTTGCCAGGCAGGCGCTTGTGCCGCTGAGCTATATCCCTGGCCCTAATACTCCATTTTAATGCATTGAATATGGCTACTTCTGGTTCAGCATTAATTGCAGACTTCTTCCATGCTAGACACTGGGAATACCAGGTGGATGAGATAAGAGCCTCCATCAGGTGGAATAATTCATGAGGAAAGCAAAATTTGGTATTGGAATTTATGCAGAAATTTTCCTCTCTTGCAGAAATAAACCAGGGCTTGAGATTTTTTTAAACCTTCTTTCCTTCCAACTATAATTCTTCAATAAGCACAAAGTTACTGTGATTAAAATATACCTGTTATTCTAGAAAAGTAAAATGATACAGGTTTTGGAATTCAGTATTTCATCCTAAATGTGGTAGCCTGTCCAGGCAAATTGTGTGTACTGTTTCCATTTTCCAAGTTTGAGAGCCTGTTCGTGGTGTGTAGGATGGAGAGAGTGAGGTGACTCATCATTCTGGAATGCTTGCTGTCTCCCTGTAACCTCTGTAGAACATTGGCAGGGCAACAGTGTAATTAACACTGCACAGTCTAATTATAAACAACTCTCTGCAGTGGCTACCGCGAAGCAAGCCTGTACCTGATGATCTTCTAAGTTGGCAAATGATGACTAGATAATGTGAAGTTTACTGTACATCAAGTTGCTTTCTGTTGATTATCCCAGGAGTTGGATACTATGGGGGAAGGAAAAGTGAATTACAGTAATGTGGTAATCTTACTGAGTTGTTTTTTTTTCAGGGCCTATTTAAGCATTTCTTTATTGGAGTCCTTTTTTCCTTAGAAAAGGAGTTATTTTAATTTTTATAGCATACTATTTTAAGGAAAGGAGGAGTAATGTCAAGAGTAATAGAGCTTTTCTAATAATAGTTGGATTGATTTCTAAGAGATGAAACAAACCAAAGGTTTTGGAAAATTACATTGGAGTACTACACTTAGTAGGTGGGAGAGAAAAAAGTCCTGTAGCCTGAAAAAAATAAGAAGGGTATAATAGGCGCAAAAAAATAAAGTGGCCACAGCAGCCACACATGCTTGAAAGAAACCAAGATACTTTTAATGTGAATGGTCTCACATACAGGTCAGCAGAGTAGACACTGTGCATGGTGGTGTGTGCTTTTTGGATTTGTGGAAGCATGGCTGACAACCAAGGATGGATTTAGTTAGTTTATATGTAG
>NW_004955418.1:15655077-15689639 GCF_000276665.1 Chinchilla lanigera | reverse complement strand
TTTTTTGGTTTTTCTCCGGTACCGGGAACCGAACTCACGACCTTGCGCTTGCCAGGCAGGCGCTTTGCCGCTGAGCTAAATCCCCAGCCCCTATATGTAGGTTTGACTGTTCTCAAGAGATTCAAGATAAAGGTGCTAGCTATGAAGACTGATTTCATGTCGTTGCAACCTTAACTACTGTAGGGTGGTGGTAGTAATTCTGCAAAATGAGCCTGAGGGTTGTGATTATCTTACATGAAATAAAATTTTTTAATTGAATGTTTAAAAATGAGGCCCTTATTTTTTGTTCCTATTCATAAGTACACAGTTAAAATTTTAAATGAACACTTAAAGAGGTTGTACTTTTAAAGAAAAGAATACAAAAACCCAAATACAGAGATGGATGAGGGCTTGCTTTTCTATGGTTGTAGGGCACATATATTTTCTTAACTTGGGTATAACTGGCATTATTCACTGGCTAAGTGATTTTGTTATTTGCAAGTTATCCTTGAGAAAGGGATAGTAACAAGACAAACTTGTTAAAGAACTTTGTTTCTAGCTTATGAACCTGTTTGGATTTTTTCCATTAGTTGACCTAACTAGACTTGGAAAATAAGTGAAAAATTGATCTTAGAGATCAACCAGGATGTGATATATGTGGAATTTTAGGCCAGTTTCTGAAAGAATATGATTTAGAGAGAAAACTTGCTTTCCTGTCTTCTGAAAGCATTTTTGCTTTAATTTTCCTACTGTTTTAACTATTTCCTATTTCACTGATTTCTGCTCTGTTGGTTAGTACCACTTCTACTTACTTAAGTTTAATTTGCTGTTTTCTAACTTTGTTTTGCTAGGAAGTTATATGCTATATATTTTAAATCTTTTTTTGGTATTGACACTTACATGATAAATGTCTGTGATATTTTGATGAGTTTTTATTTATTTCAAATATTTTCTAAATTCCTGTGGTTTCTTTGATAGTATTACTTGTATCTTCTATGACCTTACTTATTTGTTGCCTATTTATCTAGTCAATTATGAAGAGAAATGTAATAAGTTCTCCAGCTTATGTTTGAGGATGGTGGTTGTTTTTTATCTTGAATTTTATTTTTAATGAATTTTGAAACTGTTATCAGATACATACATATTTAAGGTTGGTATCTGGTTCTGTTGGATTTCACCTTTTATCATCATAAAATTTTCTTCTACTTTGTTTTTAAATTAAAAATGCTTCTTATGGATAGGACATAGTTGGTTCTTGCTTTTTTACCTCAGTATAGTTGGAACCTGTTCATAATCAGTGTAATTATATGGTCAGGTCTAAATCTGCCATTTTGCCTCTTTGTTCTTGTTCTATACAGCTTCTTTATAGGTTGATTATTTTTAAATACTCTATTTTCCCCCTTTAAATGTTTTTGCTATAATTTTTAAAATTGCATTTTCATATGTGCTCTAATGCTAATAATGTGGATTTTTAACGTATTAAAGTCTGTGTATATTCAGCATCCAACCACTTCACATCTTACATATGATCCTTTCACATCCTGCTTTATATATTTATTTGATATGTTTCATTTTCCTCAATTCATACATATAATCCCTTTACTAATGATCTGTAAAGTTCTTGAGCTTTTTTTTTCCTGTCTTCAATCTGCTGTTAGTTCCATGCAGTGATTTTTTTCATTTTAGCTCTAATTCTACAATAGTCCCAGTTTCTCTTCTGAGAAGAGTTACATCTAGTCACACATTCACATATCTAATGTGTGGTGTGTGTGTGTGTGTGATATTGTAATAGTGGCTCTAAAGATTTTCCTAAATGCAACATGTAGGCCACCTTAATTTCTAATGCCATTTTTCCTTATGGGTCACATTTTCTTGTTTCACTAGATGCCTAGGAATTTTTAATCACATATTAGATAGTCATGTAGAGATGTTTTTTCTTAAAAGAAAAATTTCTCCATGTAATGTTTTTTGTTTTAGTAGGTAGCTTAGTTACTGGCTGATCACCTTGTGGAGGCTTAGTTTCATTGTTTGTTGGGGCAGATCTGTGGGAAATGCAAGGTGATCCCTCAAGCTCCTTCAGCAGCTCCTCCTCAAATTGTTTTTCTCCTGCAGATTTCATTAGGGCATGGTTTGAGGCTTTGTTACTATGAGTTTACCATAGGCCTTAGTCTAGTGCAGTGATGGCAAGCCTTTCAGAGACTGAGTGCCCAAACTGCAACCCCAAACCCACTTATTTATTGCAAAATGCAAACACTGCCATTAAACCTAAAGACTGAGGTTTTAGTTTAGAAAAAATCAACTGTTCTTTGATGGTTGGCTGCTCAGATGACTTGCACTCGTGCCACAGAGAGGGTTCTGTGTGCCTGCTGTGGCAGGTGTACCATAGGTTTGCCACCACTGTTCTTGGGGTATGACTTTTGCTCCTAAACTGAGGCCTTTGTGGTGTACTGTGTAGAGAATCGAAGTGATTATGAACTCATCTTTTCTGTCACATTCTTGCTATTTTCCAGTATTTGAAAACATTTGTATCAGTTTGTCCAGTTAATGGTTGTTTGTGAGAGGAGTAGCCTGGTGGCAGTTACTCTCTAGGCTGAAAGTAGAAGTTTTATACAACAGTTTTAATTGTATAAAAGTGAACTTTAGTGGTAACTTAAAATGGAAGAGTAAATCTTGATCTCTTAGAACCAAATAAAATAAAATAAAATAAGCTTATGGGTGCAGTCATTTCTTTGTGGTCTTCGTGCCTCCCATTCCCAGTTATGTACCTGTTCACTTCTCTCTTCACACAGGAGACACATTAAGCTGTGTGGAGCAGCTAGAAAAGGACCTATTAGATCTTGCGAAGGTTATGATCTTGTTTATTCATCTCAACAGGACAATTAAAGATGGTTTCTTTAAAAACTTTATACAGTGGTACCTCAGTTCATGAACTCAATTCTCTCCATGATTCTGGTCACAAACCAAACTGGGTGAGAACTGAATCAAATTTACCCATAAGGGGTAAAGTAATACTTTATGCAGGACTTTGTGTTTGTATTTTGTGACACTGCTTATACATTGAGGTGTAACCCAACAGTATGTTAAGGAAAGGGAGTAGTTAGGTATACCCTCAAACCTTGTTCTGTGGTAGTGATTGCCCTTTAGGTTTTGGTGAGATAATGATACAACTAAACTTGGAACTTAATGTGAATACTGTGAGTAATGGGAAGCAGTTTTGAGTGGGAAAAGGTTAAATAATGTTTTGTTTGATTAAACCTATGTGGAAGAAAATTCTTTTTGTTTTTAATCCTAACCTTATTTCTATCACTTTTTATTTTTAAACTTTTTAAAAATAAAACCTCTTTTGATGGGAAAGGAGTCTCATTAGGGAAATAGTTATTTAATAATTAACCATCATTTTGGAAATTTAATGAAGTTTCCACTTGCAAATGATCTAGAAGATATAAATGCTGTGTCATGCTTGGAGCTTTTAGCTTTATATAAATATGGGAGGGAATTATGTGTTATTGTTAGGGCTTTGTTTGAATGTAACAAGCCTTATATCTAACCTAGAAGACTTATTTACATTAGGCCCATTTGAAAATTATTTTGGCTTGTTAATGTGAAGATACATCTTACTTCATTTTCTTTGAACATATGGCAGTAGTATAAAGGGATTACAGTGTATGAAGTTTGCACCTTTGATTCAAGTTGCTCGCCATGCTCTGTGTCACCGCTTTTCTTTTTGGCCGTTTTCTAAGTTGCACCTCACAGTTAATCACTGTCTTGCCTGTACCCCTGTACACTTACCCTTGGTTTCTCACCACATCCTCCTTACCTGTATAACCACTTTCTTCCTCTACTTTTTAAAACATTTTTTCACTTTTAATTTCAATTTTACTTTTTAATTTTTACTTTTAATTTTAACAATTTTTCTTTCTTTTTAGACCTTCCCTGGAAAATACTGCTAAAAATGCGTGTGGAAACTGGTAGCCTGACAGATTCCACTGGGCTTTCTAAATGTCTCAGCTATAGTTTGTCTTTGGGCTACTACTCCCTAGTCCTCTTCTGTGGCACTTGTCCCATGTTATTTTCTTCAGCTTATCTTTACATTACTCACACTTGCCTGTGGCTCTAGGCAAATAGCCTTGCTTCTTCTGTCACAGAGAGCACAAGGTTCTCTGCTGACCCAGTACTTCATAGACATGTACCTCCTGTCCTCACGTCCTGTCTCCAGGCTCTGGGAAGAATGGCTGTCATCCGTTAAGATTAATCCTTTCATTGGACTTCTTATGATTTCTCCCTGCCTTCTGGGGTATTTTTCCACAATTTCCTTTTTCCTATGCATCCACCTTCACATTTTGTCTTTTTTTATTTTTTCTTTCCTTCAGAAATACATGCTTACATTGTTTACATCCTGAACACACGTACACGGATTTAACTTTCCTCTACATCATACTTTTAGTTTGACCCTCTGTGTTTCCTGTGATGAACAGCTATGTACCATGAAGAAACAGTCTGTAGCCCTTGCCTTCCTTCGTTTACTTTCCGTTGTTTGGGGAAATGCAATCAGGCTTCCACTCTCTCTATTCCACTGAATGTACCATATAAAAGTCATTGGTTCCTTGGTTATCAAAGATAGAGGCCTCTGTAGGCCTCATTTTACTTGACCTAAGACATTTAATTCCAACAGTCACTTCCTTCTTCATAAAATCCTTCTTCATTTCTAGAATGTTACCTTTTCCTGTTTCTAGTCCATTCCTTATTCTTTGTTGCCCCTTTCCCTGTTCCTCACCTAAAATCCGATGCTCGCTGTTTTATCTCTTTTCCAGTGATCTCACACATATGCATGGCTTGAAGTGTGTATATCCAGGTAACTTGAAAATATTAGTCTTTTACCTACATCCTTCTTTTGAGCCCCAGTCCTGTATCATATAATCCTTACGACAATCATACAGAAAAATAATGTCCACATTTGTAGGTGAGGAAATTGAGACCAACAGCCGTAGCCTGTTTTTGATAGAGCCCGAATTTGAACCTCCATCTAAATTCAGATCTTGGGCTCTATAATATGTTATAATCAATCAGCTCAGCTCTATCAGATATGTATATCCCATACTGAATGCCACCTCAGAGAGAGAATATAAAGATCTATACTATATTCTAAGTCTCAGTGAATGACTGTCCTTCTGGTTATCCAAGGTACAATGTGTATAGGAGTTGATATCAACTTCTCTCTAAGTCTCCACTCTGCTGGCTTATCTGGCTCAAGGGAGCATGAACTTATATGCATTCTACCTCTTTAACATAATATGCAGTCTTCCCCTCTTCTCTTCCACTGCTGCCTTCATAGTTGAAAACCTTATCCTATCTGAATTGCCATTATAGTGACAGTCTAACCCAGTGATGGTAAATCTTTTAAAGCTTTCATTGGTACAAACAGCCTCCTGTAGTATACATGCTGTACATTCACTACCACTGGTCTAACCCATCGATTGTCAGATTATCTAAGCTAAAGAATGAGAATTTCTGTCTTTTCCCCTTTGATCTGTTGCAGAAATTTTGTAGTACATTGAAAAATCATCATTAGAAAAAGGAAATTAAAAAGATACGCAAAAATAAGTGCAGTTTTAAATATTAAATCTGGGAGACATAAAATTATTGTCTCAAATTGCAAGAAGTTTTTGAATACTAATTTTTTATGTGTATTCTGTCACAGTTGGGTAACAAACAGTTTATGGATTGGCACTGGTCCACCAACACCATCAAGGAGAACTAGATCATAGTATTTGATGAAATGTCTTCATTCTCTTAGGTTGGAACCAATGGGCCTACATTATTTAAAACTTGGAATTTTGACTTATATCCCATACTGAATGGGTGTATGGCTTGTATGGATTTAAAGAAGTTTTATAAAATTCCCTGTTCCTTTAGGATAATATCTTTCAGTAAGAATAAATCCAGGTAGAACAAAGGTAATAGTGTGTTACATTACAGTTTATCATAAACTCAAAGTTTGCTGCCTTAAGACTCAAAGCAGCACCATTTTTTTTCTAAATAAGCTTAAAGTGCAATCTTCAGGAGCTACTTGTAATAAAAGTAGTATCCCCTAGTTTGATACATTTAACTTGCTATGATAGTGCACACCAAAAAAAGTGTGATTCTAATATGCAATAAAATATAGCAAATGGTTTGATGGGCTCCATTTCTGAAAGATTAAACTTCTACATAACTATTAATCTAATGGGCTCTAAATAATAAAAATTAGTTACTTTGATTTTGGCAGGCACCTAAGCCTTTGTCAGAAGATTGGATGTTAATGACATGCAGACAAGAGGTGGTGCAAAGTCAAACTGTACCTTAAATAGGACATGGATGAAGAATCAAAATCAAAAACAAAGTTCCTACATGAAGCCAGGGCTTTGATTCCCAGGACCAAAAAAGAAAAAAGAAGAAAGTTCTGAGAGATTCAAATTCAGGGGTGGGAATGCTCTATTATTAGACTGAGACACTACCTAGACTTCTTAGAAATGTTAAATAAAAACATAGAGAACACAGACTAGTTTTCTACATCAGGTCCCACACAGAACAAAATGCATGGGCAAATGCTGAAAGAAGCATAATCTTCCCATGTGTGGTTAAAAAAAATCAGAAAAAGCCTCTTAGATATTGTTAAAAAGTAATATAAATTCCACAACTAATTTACAGCACTGTGGCAGGTACTAAAACACTAGCACAGTGGTGGGAGGTGGGGATTCAGATACAGCAATATTTTTTCTGTTAATGAAGTACATAACCCCCAAACACAATTAACTGTCAGACCAACAGACTTTATCACAAGAAGTTGAGACACTATAGGAAGCTTAGAAAATTAAATTCTCAGAAGTAGGATATTATAGCAACTCTTTCATTTTCGAACCTTTCACAGAGGATGAATGGATGGTGGCTTGCTATATCCACACCTACAAAATGATTAAAACTTTTATTCAAAGAAAACTTTTAATATAACATAACTTTAAAGGTTCAGAATGGAGAGGAGGTGGGAAAAGGCATTTGCCCAAAACAGGAATAGTCAAGGTAAAAATGATACGAAAATTTACTTTTAAAAAATAATGAAAAGCTGGGTATGGTGGTGCACACCTGTAATTCTACCACTTGGGAGGCAGAGGCAGGAGGATTGCTGTGAGTTTGAGGCCAGCCTTGAACTCACAAAAAAATGGAAAAAAAGTAATACAGGAAAAGGAAAAACAAAAAGAATATAACTTTCTTTGATTTACATTGTAGCAAGTTAAAACTGAGTTATGCAGTGACTGGTGTTCCCCCAGGTAGTCTGGGATTGAAAGGAGCAATGATGCATCCAGGCAGAGGAACAGAAAAAAACCACCTGGAGGATAGCATGTAAAAACATCCTGTCTTGTTCTTAGAGCGGTGGCAGTCTGGGATGATCAGAGTATAGCTGGGAATCATGGAACAGTGTTAGACCAACATTTCTCAAACTCACATGCACCTAAGTCACCTGAGGGTTTTATAAAATTCATATTTAGGAAGGAACATGGATGTCTGCTTTTCTAATAAATGACATTATGGTGTGAATGTGTCGGGTCAGCATACCACTTTGAGTGACAAAACTGTCAATTTTATCCTAATATTTATCAGTATTTTATATCATGAATTATGAATTGCCACTGTTCTGTTATTTTTTGGGTAGCACAAAATACATGGCATTTCTGTTTAGTTAGATATTAAATGGTTTACTATAGGCTTTGTTCTGGTGATGGTGAAATAATGTGTGTAGCAACTTCATTGTCAGGTACAGAATAATAATTTAAGTACATACTCTCATTTTTTATTTCCCCTGTGCTGGTTATTTGACCCAGGGCTTTGTACACACTAGCTGTCATCTTTTACTGAATTAGTTTGAGTAAGAAGACACAATAAAACAATGAAAAAAGCCCAAAATTTGAAATCAGATTTTTAGACCTGGGCTCCGATACCAGTTTTATGACTAAAATAGCTATATGGCTATGAAAGTAAATTAACCCACTTTTGTTTTTCCATTTTCTCATGTCCAACATATCATAAATGCCACTTTATAGAAATGTGAAGATTAGAAATTATAAGAATAAAGTAGAGAAAGGTTAGTGATGGTTGTAATTTGATAACTTTTGAGATCCCTTACAGGGTAAAGTTTTATAATTTTTAAGTAAAGAACATTGAATAGTCTAATCCTGGTGTATAGATTTGGGATTTTTTTTCTCAGTTATTCTAAGGATATTAGAGGGGTAGTTTATTGTGTTTTGTAAAAGCTTCCACCACTTCCTCACCTCAGAATACTAACACTCATTGTGTAGAGTGTAGTTGTTACAGATGGGACTATGTTGTTCTCTTGAATGCTATGGAGTGTGTAAAATAGAGAGTTTTAGAGTTTTATGTGATAGTTTTATTTTTTCTTGCTCATGGAAATTTGCTATGGTATAGGAACATCCCCTTTCAGGAGAAACAATAGTCCATGTTATTGCTAGGCCTACCAGTTCATTGTGCTCCCTAGGAAGAGGGAACTCAAAGGTGAGACCACAAAGGTCATGGAAGAAAGTTTGCAGGCTTTGTGGCAGGAGTTTGGAGTCCAGGTACCTTAACCCTGAAAGAAGGGCATGGACTATATGGGTGGTCACATCCCTTTGATCCTCCTGACTCCTCACTCTGTGGGGCAGGCCCAGCCAGAGACAGCCTGAAGCAACCCTCTTCAAGCCTCTGGGCAGGAATGTGTTAAGGAAATTAATACGTAATCTCAGCTGTCTCTTTTGGAATTAGCATGTTTATTTAGCTTTTTTGTTTCATGACTGTGGTATACTTTCATTTATGGTTCACTTTTTAATGGATGTTTCAAGAGTGTCATAAAAGCATCTTATTCAGTAGCTCTGAGATGGAAACAAGTCTTAGTGGTTTAAAAATCTTAGATTAAATTTGTTCTTGTAGAAGACATGATATTACATGCTTTTTTCCCCTAACTTTGTGCCTTGTCCTTGTGTTTTCACTTTTTAGATAGACTTCAGCTCCCCAGGAATATGATTGAAAACAGTATGTTTGAGGAAGAACCAGATGTGGTGGATTTAGCCAAAGAGCCTTGTTTACATCCCTTAGAGCCTGATGAAGTGGAATATGAGCCCCGGGGCTCCCGACTGCTGGTGCGAGGTCTTGGTGAACATGAGATGGACGAGGATGAAGAAGATTATGAGTCATCTGCAAAGCTGCTGGGCATGTCCTTTATGAACAGAAGCTCCGGCCTTCGGAACAGTGCCGCTGGCTACAGGCAGAATGCAGAGGGGTCTTGTTCAGTACCCTCTGCAAGGACCTTGGCGGTCTGTGCTTTTGTCATTGTGGCTGCTGTTTCCGTCATCGTAGTGATTTATGTACTGCCCAGATGTACCTTTACCAAAGAAGGCTGCCATAAAAAGAACCAATCAATGAGACTAATTCAGCCCCTTGCAACGAATGGGAAGTTATTTCCATGGGCACAAGTGAGGCTGCCCACTGCCGTTATGCCACAGCGCTATGAACTGGACCTACACCCAAACTTAACTTCAATGACGTTCCGGGGTTCTGTGACAATTTCAGTTCAGGCTCTTCAGGCCACGTGGAATATCATTCTTCACAGCACAGGTCATAATATTTCGAGAGTGACCTTCATGTCAGCAGTTTCAAGCCAAGAAAAACAAGTCGAAATCCTGGAATATCCATATCATGAACAGATTGCCATTGTTGCCCCAGAAGCCCTCCTAGAAGGGCACAATTATACCTTGAAGATAGAATATTCAGCAAATATATCTAGTTCTTACTATGGGTTTTATGGCACCACTTACAAAGATGAAAGTAATGAGAAAAAGTATGTAGCCTCCTTGAATGATTCTGGTTCTTTGCTTTTTGATAACTTCTGCAGTAGGGATCCTTTTGCCCAGGGACAGTAACAGTATTTTTTTAAACTTAGGAAATTATGACCAAAATATAATGGTGGAAGTATGTCCTGTTTCTCTTAGCCAAGCTCTGTCCATGTACCTTGGTGGGATGGGCTAGGAATGTCCTGGTAGAGGGGGATGGATAAAGATTTTTATCAATTATATTCTCGCAAAAGCTGAAGTTATCTCGAGCTTTTCATATTTTATAGGATAAATCTCATTTTCTATGACTATGAATGGGAAGCAGAAAAAATATGAAATGACTAGAAAAATACACTTATTTTTCTAATGTGCAGAACTTTAGGAGCTGTTTAATGAGATAAAGAAGGCAGGAAGTCTAATATGCTTACATACATGATATTCATTATCCTTCATCTATACTGACTTTTTAAAAAATGCCTCTCTCACTGCTGGACTTCTGATGGAAAGGTAAAATTAAACAGAAGTATTCAGCTCCTTATTTGGACCATGTATTTTGCACTTTAATCTCAGTATTCTTAGCATATAGCTGGAATATCTGAAAAAATGTCAAGTATACTGCATATAGATTATTCATAAGTAGAGATGATAAGTAAGTCAGTTCTCTTATGTTCACAAAGTCGTTGTTACATCTGCTGTATGTAATTGGAGCATTCTTTCTTACTACCCTGTCAATCAGGGTGTGAATTACTGCTTCTGGTCATTTAGCTAATGTATGTTGATGTATGATGAGAAATAGAGGTGAATATTTTATGTCTATCTTAAAGAAATTGATCTTTCTTAAATGGGCAGAGGGACAAAGCAAGTACTATAGTTTTATTCAGATAGTTTTTACTCTTTTACATAAATCTTTTCAAGTATTCTTGCATGGTGTCTGGCATTGAACACAAATTTGGAAATCCATTGGCAATTTAGGAGTTCTTGGCTTTAGTTCTCTTTCGGTAATCTCCATCATCCCTAGGAAATATAGGACATACATAAAACAGTGACTTAGTATGAAAACAGACCTTTGGAACAAGCCCCCTAACTATCTCATTTGCTCAAATGATTGCCCAGAATCCATGGGCCTCTTACTATGTAAAGGGAAGGAGAAATGTTGTGTAACAGAGTAAATTGACTTTTAGTATGAACACTTGTTGACTATTGCCATGGTTTGGATTGAGTTGTGGAATATGCTAGAAAACAGAATATGATTCCTTAAAATTAAGAAAACAGAACTAAAAATAGTATTGTAAAGTCTTAAAAGTTTATGAAACTCCCATTATACACAAATTGTAAGTTCCTTAACTTACCTGTTAGAATGAAACAAAAGCACGTTATTATGTATCTTGATAGAAAAGTTTAGATTGTTTAAACCTTTCAGGATGTCTGAAAACTATAAGCAATTTTAAGAAATGTGTACTCTTACAATTTCTGCCTGCCACCCCTATTTTCTACATGATTGCCAACTTACTCGTATTTCTGTATTTGTCTCTATAAATATAGACAGTCATGTTAGCCTTTAGCTTACAACCTTCAGTACTTCCTCGTTTCTATCAAGGTGTAGTTCAAGACCTTTCATTATTTGGCTCTTGTTCTTTCTTACAACCCTCACTGCCATGTTGAACGTGGTGTACTGTTCCCTAAAATCCAATGATAATGCAATAATGGCCAGAATTTACAGAAAACTTTGTGTTAGAAGTGTTCCAAGCATTTCCTGTGTTTTAGTCTTTAATCCTGTCCAGCCCACTAAGAAGTAGTGTGTCCATTGTATAGTTGAGGAAACAAAAGTGCCTCTGCGATCTTATGGCTAGCAGATAGCAGACAGGGAACTCAAAGCCATTTTAACTACACAGGCCACATTCTTTACCATCATGATGTACTGCTTCTCTATTTCACGCTCCTTTTCCTTTTTTATTAGCATATATTTCCAGTACATAATGTTTACATTCCTTCTGGGGAGTTGGTACCTGTACATAACACAGATAATTCCTCTTTTCATCCTCTTTCCCTTCCCTCTCTCTCCCTTCTCTCCATCTGTTCTTGATTCCCTTCCTATTTGAGAAACATCTATCTTCCTACTTCCTATTACTGTTTTCTTTTTTGCTCTTTATATTTTGGGTTTCTCATATGAGAAAATATACAATAATAAAGCTTGTATGTCTGATTCGTTTTACTTTGTTATGTTCTCAGGTGGATCCACTTTCCTGTGAATGACTCTACATTGTTATTTTGTTATCCCTAGTATTTGTAGTTCTCTTACTTGACCCACAGCCGAGTTGCAGTTGTTTTAGCACTGCTGGACAAAGCCGTGGAATTTTTTTTTTAAAAGAGGGAGAAAGGGCTGGGAATATAGCTCAGTGGTACAAGCGCCTCCCTGGCAAGCACAAGGTCCTGAGTTTGATCCCTGGTACTGCAAAAAAAAAAATAAATAAAAATAAAAAATAAAGAGGAAAAGAAACAATAAAAATGATACAGAATTCAAATCAAGATATAGAAAATTAACAGTGGTTGTTACATTGCATACTGTTATCTTCAGAGTAGTTGAAGATACCAGATATAGGCATGCAAAATTGATCAGACAGTATAAATACTAACTGTTCCTTTCAGTGAACTAATAGAAATTAGTAATACAATTATCTTAAGTATCTTTGTGTGTGTGTGTGTGTGTGTGTATATAATTTTTAAAGCTGTGGAATTTTAACTAGTATTTCTAAAAGGAAATAAAGTTGGCAATTAAAGAGTAAGCTTCAGAGTATTCTCCTATATAGGATAGTTGTAAAGTATCACTAAGAAGTACCCTTTTCAAAGAGACTTTTGTGTACGATTATTAATTCCAGGTATACAGAATTATTGCATCTCTTTTAGCAATAATGTTTTATTTGTCTTAAAATATTATGAGCTAGTTTTTAATCCATAATGAAGCTTTTTTATGTAAAGTATAGGTATATTATCAAATTTACTCCCTGGCTGCTATTCCCTTGTGTTAAATATGTAAGAATACTAAGGGCCAGGTAAAGAAATGGAATATTAGAAATATAACATGTCTAAATTGTTTCATGTATGGTGATTGCTACCTTTATTGTAGTCTACCCAATAGAAACAGGTATTAGGGCATGTCCTTACCTGGAAAAAAGAGTACAGTGATTTTAAGTATGAAAGAGTTGTGGTTATGTAGTGTTTGTAATAAACATCTCTGTAGGGCTTTACATTATACAAGTGGTTTTTATCATGAACAAAAAGCCTGGGTATTTGGTAGGGGAGCCTTTCTAAATCACAATAATAAATAAGGAAGTTGAGATCTAGGTTACTGATTTGCCCCAAATCATAGGGCTGGTAAATTTTAGAGTGTGGGTCTTCAGACTCCAAATTCCAGAAATTTTCTTTTCTACTTATCTTCTGACAGTGGAAACTTAGCCCTAAGCAAGAGCAGCTCCTGTGGAATGATTGTATCTGTGACGGATTGCCTGGTACCAGAAATTTATACAACTGTGGCCATATCTGGACAATTTGCCAAATGGAAATCTGCTGTATTCCTCTACTTACTTGAAAATCTGTACTTTCCCTATTTCTTTCATACTTTTTCCTTAGTCTGTTATTAAGAACCTTTGCATGTGTTCAGATCTTAACAGTTGGTGCTGTATTATGTCAGAAAGGAAAGTTTTAACTCATCATTAAAAAGAGTACTGGTTTAGGTGATGGGTGACCTATACTTTTTAGTACTCGTGAAAGTGCAGCATGTGAATTTGAAGTTTAGTGTTATGAAGCCAGAGTGTGTACAGATAATTAGTGGGACCCTTGCTGGTCTTCCATAAGAAATCTGTTAAGACCTCTGTGGCCAGCTGCAGCTTACCTTTATGGCTTCTTTCCCAGCCATACTTAGCAGCTGCCCCCTTTTCTGGACATGACCTGCTTGCTCTCTTTCCTCATGCTGCCCATTCTGAGTACATTGTTCCTTTCTCTACCTTCTCAAATATTCCTCACTTTTTAAGGCCCTCTTCAGACTTTGTACACATTTTCTAACTGAGTTTGACCTCTAATCAGAATTTGTTCCATACCCTTTTTGTCTACTGCTTTGTTTTCACTGTTAGAACAGGATTTGCATTCTGATGTAAGTTTCTGTGCATAAGTTTCTGCCCTCCATTTCTTGTGAGTCTTTTAATGACTAGGATTATACCGTGTTTATCTTATGTAGTAGGTGATCAATAACTATTGGATTGAATTTGTATCTGTTTTAGGTACTTTGCAGCAACTCAGTTTGAACCTCTGGCAGCAAGATCTGCTTTTCCTTGTTTTGATGAACCAGCATTTAAAGCCACATTTATCGTCAGGATCATAAGGGAGGAGCAGTACACTGCTTTATCAAATATGCCTAAGGTACCATTCCATTTTTTTGAATGTAAAATCTTTGAGCCAGGCTAATAGTGAGAATGATTAGAGTCATACACATTAATAGTACTTAAGTAGAAACTCAAATACAGGTATTTGTTGGGATCAGTTGGGAAGTCAGCCTGTGGAGCCTCCAGAAAAAGAGAAAGACAGTTGGACTTGGAATGTATGGGTAGAAAGTGTGTCCTATGTATGAAATTTGTGCATATATTAATACTGTGAACTAGTATAAGATGAAATTGACAATTTCTTAAAATACATTTGCTGATCTACACAGTGTTACTTGATAGTGTGGAACGTTGATTGTTCTTGGTGTGTTACATATAAATTAAAAATTGATGTTGTAGTAATTTGGAGGTTGATGTCATGAACAGGAGCCTCGTGAGTGTTAGTTCTGAGTAGGAGGCAGTGGGCATGAATCCAAGAAGGAATTTCCTTGGTAACCAGAACCTAGGGTGTCTTTTCGTTGCTTCATAGATCTTAAGAAGCTTCCTGGAATCTCATGGCTAGGGCAGAAGAGAGCCATACACAGCAGGCTGTGGAGTCCACTCCTGTAGGCAGCAGAAGGCAGAATGATCTGGCTCTATGTGGAATGGCATTCCAATAGCTCCACTTTTGGCCATACTCTTTAATCTTTTGCAACCAGATGGATGTCTGTTTGCCTGGTAGCCCCAAACAGAACTTAAGTAATGGTTGGGAAATCCTACGTGTGTTTTGCATGCCTTTATTTTGTGTCTGCTACAGACTTCTCTGGTGATTTATGATCTTTGATTCCACTAAGCCTTCTTGGGCTCCTCAACATGGTACTCTGTGAATCCCTTTCACATCACTTGGAGAAGTAGCAGAGCTGTAACTGCTTCTTTTGTGGATATATTTGTAGCAGTAAAGTAGAGTGATCCCTAGGTCATGGGAAAGGATTTAGGTTTTTAGTGGAATTAAAGGGGAACAATGGAACCAATACTTACCAAATGGAACCAGTACAGTACCACTGTACTTAGTGTGTCCTCTTGATGAAGGGTGGTGAAACAGACTGAGACCAAGTGCCGTGCTCTCTCTAGAAACTTTGGCTGAAGGATTATAATATGCCAGCATCTTTGCTCTCTCAGTGTATTTGTTACTGTCATTTATTCCTACAGTTACAGCACTATCATGTTTTCTCTTTCCCCGTAGAAGTCATCAGTCCCTATGGAAGATGGACTTTTTCAGGATGAGTTTTCTGAGAGTGTGAAGATGAGCACTTACCTGGTTGCTTTCATTATAGGCGAGATGAAGAACCTGAGTCAGGATGTAAATGGAACCCTGGTATGTTGATGTGGAAATTTTCCAAAAAGCTGTCTCAGGGGAGGTTCAGAGAAATTCTTATACATTTCTGCCTCATGAAGAAAAATAAGCTTTTTAATCGCACTCTGACAATTTATACCAGAAATGCTCTTTTACTTATTCTTAGCTTAATTCTTGAAAGCTAATTTTCAAGTTTGTTATTTTATAAGAGAATTCTAGTAAGACAACATATATAGATATATCTAAAGTTTCTAAAAAATGTACTGAACAGTATGACAGTCATTAACCTTATGTAATTATTTAGACTTAAATTAATCAAAATTAAATAAAACTTATAATTCACTTCCTCAGTCTCACTAGCCACGTGTCAAGTGCTGTGGTAATGTTCATGACGCCGGTGGTTGCCGTGTTGGGTAGGCTGTAAAAGTTAGATTCCTCCCTACCCTTTTAAAGCATTTTCTAGAGGCTGGGATGTAGTTCAAGGGCAGAACATGTACTTCGTTTGTGCAAGGATGTGGGTACAAGCGCTAGCATCAGAAACAAACAGCAAAACCCCCAGAAAGTCCTGGCTGAGTTTATTCATAGAGAATGAGTAAGATTGCTTAACTTAAGGTTCTGGTTTATCTGCATTTTGCAAAATAGATCCTTTATTCTCATAAGGGTTCTCTGTTTTTTTCTTCATCCTCTTAGGATTATTTAATTAAATTTTATACTTTAGTGGTAGAGAATTAATAAACCTACTATTTCTTATACTGATAATATAGCAGAAAAGACTTTTGAAAGACCCTTTTCCCCCCTGCCTTTTCCTTCAGTCCACCCATCCTTCTCTTTCATTACTGTGTTGGCTTCTTGCTACCTATAGAGTTACATTCAAACTCATTGCGATATCTAAATCTTCCCTTATAAATGCAGCTATATTTTCATTTGCTCCAAAGTGAATTCTTCTAGCTAGCCAACCTGAATTATTCATTACATATATGCCACATTCTTATATTCCTCTTTCTCTGTCACTGTCTCTGTGTCTGTGTGTCTAAAAAGAGAGGGAGAGATTGAGAAGTTTCAGGTGACTTCTTTCTCCCTTTTTATTTACTCATATTAGGAAGCAGCATGGTTAAACATAGGCCTGGAGTCTTCCTGGGCTGGAGTCCCTCCTCCATATCTTAGCAGCTCTGAACCCTTAGGAAGACTGTATTTTAATCTTCTTTATACCCTACCTTCCACAGCTCTAATATTACACACACACGTACACACACACACACGAAAACCCCCATAACATGAACATGCATATTATATATACATATATAGAGTGCATACTTCCTTTGTCTCATATATAAATATGTTGTGAAATTCTTTGCATGTCAGTAGATATAAATAATCTAACCTTTACTGCTACCCAGTAGTGATGTGTTTTGAAAAAATTAACATAAACAGTAATTTTATTAGTTTCCTGCTTTTTTATTAGAAACTGAGGAACATATCATGCATGGAATTACACTTCATGCTTGCAGCTGTCCTAGGCACTCATTTGTAAACATTTTTTCATTTTATAAACTGAATGAGGGGAGGACTTAGCCCCATCTTGCTGAGGAGGAAACAGTGTCTCAGGTAAAAAGAGAAAGCCAGTGAACTAAGACTGCATAGCGAGTAAGTGACAGTGAAAATTTCACAGCAGCTTCTTGGTACTTTGGTAAGCGCCAAATGTTATAAATAACTTCAGTAGATACAGTGACTAGAAATTAAAAACTTCGAATTTTTTTATGCTAAAAGGAGTTTTGTTATGTTAAAATGTAGTGATCTCTAAGATGACTTCTATTTTGTGATATTTGACAATAGATGTATTCAACAAGATCTAAAAGGGGCTTTACTTAGTCATGTCATTCTTACCAAACAACTAAAAATGTCAGCGTTGACTGTAGTGTGTCCCGCTCAGTAATAGAAACTGCTTTACAGCTGGAAGTGTAGCTCTGTGGTAGAGTGCTTACCTAGTATCCTGGAAATACGAACCAAGAGTAATAATAATGAGAAGGGGGAACGGGGAACAAGAGGAGAAAGCGAGCACCCGCTCCCCAGTACGACTGTAAAGTGCATGTGCTGCAAGCATGTACTGATAAAAGAGCATGTCAAAGGCTTCAACAGAAAGGAACATTTATTTTTATTCTTTTCTCCTTATTTCTTGAACCTCTCTTTGCTTCCAGGACTGTCTGAATTAGCTAGAAAATTCTAGGCCACATGTGAAATACACTGCTTTACTTACTTGTCTTGAGGTCTCTGTTTTGTTTTTTGCCACTATATGCTTTCCCTTTTGTCATAGACAGTCCTACTTGGTAGAATCAAAATTCATCATTAGTTCCTATCTGACATTCAACATTTAAGTAGAACCTTCAACAGTATTATCTGTGTGGTTATGATTCTCATTTATTCACATTTAATCAGGGCTGTGACATTAAAATTTCCACTGAAAACATTTCTACCTCAAGTATCTTTTTACCAGCCTGAGACCTTGTACAGTTTATATTATTCTGCTGTAGTCTACCTAGTTAGTTATTCTACATAGACCTGATACTGTTTGTTTGTTTTAGGAGCATACAGTTTTCTGTGACCAGTTGCCTGTTTTGGAAAGCCAGTGTTTTTCAGAAAATTTAGTATTGAGACTTCTGATAGTTTCTCTCTTTATACATCTTATAAGCCATAGTTTTCTTTTTCTTTTTCTTTGTGTGGAGCAAATGAGACTTGGTTTTGTTTTTGCTTCTGTTAGTTTTGTTCTTATTAATGTAAGGAAAAGATAACTGAAACCTAACAAATCTGTTGTTCCAGAATCTAAGAATCTTCTTTCTCAGAGCTGATCAGCATCTTTATACAATATTTGTGTTTTTAGAATCAACCATAAGATCCTTGTAAGAGATCTGCCAAGAAAAGTTTTACATTGTAAATCTTAAGGCCAGCTGAATTCCATTTCACAGTGTTTTGTTTGTTTGTTGTTTGGGTTTTGGTTGGGAATTAAGCCTAGCCTTAGGCGTGCTAAGCATGGGCTCTACCACTGAGCTACATCCCTGGCCGCCAGTAGTGTTTATAGTGTTCTCATCAAGCCCAGACTGCTGTTCAAGACGTCCTTGGCTGAGATAGATTGTGCTCTTTACATTTTACTGCTTCTGTCGTTCTTAGAATGTTAATGAAGATTTCTCTCTACTAAAAACTCATAAAACATGTTCTTCTAAGAGAAAGAAAAAGAGGAAAGGAAGAGTAAATACCAAACTGCCTTTTTCTTCTAGCCATTCTATTCCAGAAATGGGGATAAGTACATTTTTGGGTCAGATTTAAATTGTGCTTATAGTTACATGTACTTAACTTACGTATTTATGCCACAAAAGAAAGAATAGCCTTTTAAATAATGTAGATAATTCTGCCTGCTTTCCTGCTTTAGCAAATGCCCTGGAATGAATGGTCAGTTGAAGACATGAATCTTTTGTTTCCTTGGTTAGTTTTAGTTTCATCTGTCACTCAGTGTGTCTCACTGTATATGTATGTATGTATGTGTGTGTATATATATATGATAACATGGTCCATAGAAACAAGCCAACAACTAAAGAATTGAATATATAAATAAGTATTCTCAGCACTGGGAGAAAACCTGGCTTTCCATGCTTAATGAGAATATGTTGATCTCTAATCAGTTTTCTGTAATACAGTTTCAAGAAATGTCCACTATATGCCTTATACGTTCTCTTTAGAACTAAGTCTACTGTAAGATGTGACTTCTCTGGGTTTAGATGCTAGGCACTAGGATGGGTGCTCAAAGGATAAAACTTTCTGTCCTACAAATAATTCAGTCTTCATAGCTCATAAGTAAGGATAAGCAACGGCAGGTAATGAAATAGGAAGAATGTCATAAAATTAAATGGGTAAGTGTTTATAAATTGCTATAAGATGGCCTAAACTAGTTTATTTGGAAAGTTATGAGAGCTTGAAAAAAAAGGGAATCAATAAGGGTTTTTTCTTTTGTTTGCTTCGTTTTTTTAGGGATGTTGTATTCATGGAAGGTACTTGCTAAACTCTATGGAGACTAAAATAACTATCATAGTTTCTTCCCTGAAAAATCTCAGAAATCTGTGCATTTCTCAGATATGCTCGTCCTGAGTTATGGCATTTTAATTGTAACATTCCTTACATCCTGTATAATGTTCCCTTTAGATTTCTATATATGCCATACCAGAAAAGATTGGTCAAGTTCACCATGCCTTGGAAACAACAGTGAAGCTTCTTGAGTTTTATCAAAACTACTTTGAAATTCAATATCCTCTTAAAAAATTGGGTAAGAATCACATTTCCTCTAATTTTTATTACAGTTATTACTGAGATACGTTTTGCAAATGTTTTTTTAAAAAGAACTTTGCCTGTTATTTTTTAAAGAAGAAATATTGTTAATGTGTTAAAAATTGTTAAAATTGTTTACATTCCATGAATGTATCTGAACTTGCAGCTTAAAACACTTGGAAGTTTTTAGGCCTGTCACAGTGGTACTGTGTAAATGAGAGCTTGCTGAGAGCTTAGTCTGGAGTTTGACAAACCTCAGGAAAATCTTAATTTAAAAAATAAATACTGCATAATGGGAGTTCAGGAAAGCAAGAATGTTTCAGTATTACTCAGTATGGATTGTCCCTGAATTTCATCCTCCTCATCTAGGAAGTTAATTTGTTGGAGGGAATTAGCCACTGTTTCTCTTTGCTGCCGGACAATGGAACAGTGACTCAAATGGTGTGGTCAGGTATTCCACCTCAGATGGCTGAGGAAGGAGCCTGCAGAACTAGAGTAAGGACGACCGTTCCTTGCAGAGTATGAAAACAATTCACAACCTTCACAGTGGTAAACTCCCGGGTAAAATATTTTGGTTTAATGAGGGCCCACTTTACATACATGAAAGTTGATCACTTCTTTCCTGTTGGGTACAGATTTGGTGGCCATTCCTGACTTTGAAGCAGGAGCAATGGAAAATTGGGGCTTAATTACCTTCCGTGAAGAGACCCTTCTGTATGACAATAACACTTCTTCAGTGGCGGATAGAAAACTGGTTACTAAAATCATCGCTCATGAGCTGGCTCACCAGGTGCCTAACAAGCAGTGCTGTTACATCCCGTACCTGTTGTCTACTTCATGTCCTCCCATTTCAGAATACAAATACACATTACTAATTATTCTACTTTTCTTTTAGTACTGACTTCTTTAATACTAAAAAGTTCCTTTTTTAACACAAATGTAAATTTCCAGATGACAATGCTGTCTGTCTGTGTAGGACTAAAGCATTTTTACATTATTTCACTTCATAACTGCTCTAAGGTAGGTGATAATCCCATTTTACAGGTCCAGAAACTGAGACTTGTCTTAAATGATTTGTCCAAAGTCACACAGCTATGAAGAAGTAACACTGGCCTGAAGTGTGACTGTTTCTTCTTTTTCCCTCCTCATAATATAAATCTGCTTTCTCTCTGACAAATACCAACAGCTTAATGTAATTTTGTAGGAAAGAATCTTTTTCCCTAAGTTGTAATCTCTTCTGACAACTCTTGAACTGTAGTTGTCAAGTCTGGCTTTATTTTTTTATTTTTTGCTGCAACTCCCCAATTATCTATTAAGTGGGAGAGGCAGATTCTGAGTAAAAGGTTAGGGTATTATTTGTATAACATGGAGAAAAAGAAAGGAAATTGCATCCAGATGTATCATCCTCTCTTGTCTCTGTTGGGCCCAGTATGGGAGGTGCTTGTCGGTGTTGGGTGCAGTTTGTGGTGTCATGGAGTGGCATTATGTGAAAGAAGAACAGGAAGTGGTTTGGTCAGTTTACCCGCTACCTCCAGTACAATATCTGTACGGCTTTGTAGACTTGTGAAGACTTCTTGGCAAGCTGAAGCGTATGTTTACTGTTATGAATGGTCCATAGAGATAAATTGTGTCTTGTGGGATCTCTGTTATGTGTGCAGCCACCCATCACTACTTGGGGAGTCTTTCTTTGTTATTTCTTCTTTAGGACTTACAAACCATCTTTATGTGAAACAGGTTTTAAAATAATGTCTTAGAAAAATAGCCAGGCATGGTGGCACATGCCTGTAATCCCAGCACTCAGGAAGCTGAGGCAGGAGGATCATTGTGAGTTCAAGACCAGCCTGGGCTACATAGTGAGCTCAAGGCCAGCCTGAACTGCATAGTGAGACCCTGTCTCAAAAAAAAAAAAAGAAAGAAAGAAAAGTATACTATTATACTTCTAAAAGTATTTTATATTAGTATCTAGTAACCCTGCCTTTTGCTATTACTTTGAGATCAACCCTAGACCACAGTGACTAAATTGCACTCTCTGTGACCACTTTTTATTTGAAGGATTTTCAATACAGTTTCTTTTGGAGAGTCTCCTATTATTTTTCTTTCTTTTTACTGCCTCATAGCAGAAAACACTTGAAGATCTTCTTGCTTGCATTTGTTTATATATATGCTAACTTCCTTTAAAAATGTTGTTTGAATTCTGGTTTGAATCATGCAGACCCTGTCTTCAGTGTGGGAACTGAAGAGAAATATGAAGTACAGGCCCCCTGACTAGGAAAATGTCTTACATGGAAAGTTTCAGCTGTCATGAGTGACATAGATATCATGGAAAGTAACCTTGTAGTTAGTAAGATACTAAAAAGTGAAAGAATTTCATTATCTAAGAAGTCCTTTTATGAGGTAGCAAAAAAAATGCTTTTATTTCATACCATGTTTTTAAAATTTACACATCTGGTAATGAATATATTAATAATCATTCTTGGTTTTTCTCCTTCAATTAAGATAAAATATGAAAATTTCTATTTTACTATTAAAGTAGATTTATATAATTTTTAAAAAGTTCTTAGTTGATTTGACTGTACTTTATTTGGATTGTTATACTAGAACACTTTTAAAATATTTTAATCTGGCTATGGGGAGTTAATCTGACAATTCAGCCAGTTGTTGGAAAATTCTTGAGAATGTTTATATCCTGTTGGTTAACAGTTTGTTTTTGTGGCAGTGGTTTGGTAATCTGGTAACAATGCAATGGTGGAATGATCTATGGCTGAATGAAGGTTTTGCAACGTTCATGGAATATTTCTCTTTGGAAAAAATATTCAAAGAACTCTCCAGTGTAAGTACAGTATTCCTTATCCTACTAGGACTGCTAAGAGGAAAAATAGTCAACTCACATTTGCCATGTATTTTCTATGCCTTTGGGGTAATGAAGATATTTCTAGAAAGCTATAATAAAATTGACCCTTGTTACTGATGTCTGTACCTTTTAAGATTTAACAATGAAAATTAAGCTTTCATTTATTGATTTTGTTAAAAGGTGAAATTATGTAAAATTACGTATTTTTGTCATTAAGATGACTATCTTAAATTGCACTGCTGCATTTTATTTTTAACAGATGTGGTCCTTTCTGTAGCAATTTAGATAAGATTGAAAAGCCTCTTTTTGCAGAACAAAACTTTTTAATCCTGTGTATATAAAAAGAAAAATGTTAAAACATTTTGTAGTAGTGCTAGCTCTCTTTTATCATTGTGGGCATTCTTACAACGGTGACATATAGGTTGATGCAAACAAATAATCTGACATAAACCGTCTTTTGTGTCCTTTTTCAAATGCTTAGAATACTATTCCATTACAGACAGGCATAATAGTATTGTCACTATGTTACTAGATTCTGTGAAGACATTTCCTATACTTAGTGATATTCAGGTATACTATGTCATTGTGAAAGGCTTTTAGCAAAGTAATTCAGGCTGTGAGTGGGAAAACATGAATATTCCTTTCAGCCCTAATTCAGTGACTGTTACACTTCCTGGGGACATGATTCGAGACTGCTTTAGAACAGAACTATTCTTGGAGCTTTCAGTTGGAAATTTTTATATAGGGTTTCTTTAAAGATTCAAATAATAGAAGGAATTAAATTTTAGCTGGAATGCTAAGCAAAGTATTCAAAATCTGTATGTGCTACTTAATTAAGCAGTGAGATACACAGTTTCACCACTTGGTGGTGCCCAGAATGTTTGGAAACCCCTAATATATAGTCTAGGGAAGCTCATCTGCCAAGATCTCACAGTTCTTTCTGTTACAAAGTTTTATTTAAAATGAACCTCAATTAAGAGAAATGTTAAAGAAGTGTTACTTTAAGTTAAAGTAAAATACGGGCTATATGTGAGAAATCAGTTTAAGGCCTTGGATTTTTTTTTCTTTTTTAAATTTCATATTTTATTTTAAAATATTTTAACCTTTTGAAAATACTCATCTTGAATGTCCATACTTTGCATTTTTTAGTAATAAATTCTTAATTCATTTTTATGCTCTTGCTTAGAAAATGCTGATTTTCATGTGTCTAGATTATAATTAAATTTAGGGAATATGTGTGGAAGTCATGGTCTTTCTGTACTTTCAGAAGTTTTTATTCTGAAGTTCAGTTAATTAAGCTGTTTTTTTTTTTCCAGAATGATTTTAAATAGTAATTAGTATGATTTATATAAATAATTATTGTAGTCACTTTTATCTTTGATATTGTTCATATCCTAATCTCTTTAATTTTTTGCTAGTATGAAGATTTCTTAGATGCTCGATTTAAAACCATGAAGAAAGATGCTTTAAATTCATCTCATCCAATATTATCATCTGTTCAGTCTTCAGAACAAATTGAAGAAATGTTTGATTCCCTTTCCTATTTTAAGGTACTGCTGTACACAAAAAAGTACCTGTAGTAGGCTTCAAATTAATTTTGTATATCTATGATTTAGATTATTTTAAAGATTACCTAAGTATTATTTTCAGGTGTCCTGTTGAATTTTTAAATGTTTAAATTTTAAATATTTAGATCTATTTAAATTTTGAACTTAGTTGTTTGTATGTTTTTCTTTCCTTCTGTATTTCAGGCGGTCACCAAGATCTTATAGCAGTGACTCTGTTACAGTTGGTTTACTCCACACATCTTAAAGTCGCAAGGAAGGTTCTAAGCAAACTCTTAGTGGTTTTACTCAGAGTTGAGGTGTATTCTAAAGTTAGGGTTCCCAAAACAAGCAGAAAGAGATTCTGAGAATCGAAGATTGGAGTGCTGGTTCAGAAACACAAACTCCAGGTTTGGGGATGAAGAAAAAGGAAAATTGGAAACATTATCGTTCATATTTGCAGTGGTGGAGCGATGAGTGTGATGGCCCATTTGCCTCCTTATTCTGACTGTCAGATTAATTGATTAGTAAATTTCTCCACTAGATATAGAAGATAATACATGAAACTTGTGAGATACAATTCATATGATCATAAAGCTCAAAGTGTAGGTGATGAGCAGCTGTGGAGCACTAAGGGAGGTAATGTGTGCTAAAGTAGTATGGGAATTTCTGCACGACATGCTGAGGAGAGATTCTTTGGAAAATTAAAATGGGTTAAATAGTAAGTATATAGGTAAAGAGGAATGGGAAGAGCGGGCTAGGGCAGGGATAGACTAGAAGGATTTATAAATAAAAAGTCAAGAATACTGATGGGCAAGGAACATTTGTTTAGCAAATAAGTGTCTGGCTGCAGTGGAAGCCACATGTGGAGCAGGGGAAGAAGAGACAGATAGGTGGGGCCCAGTTGTAGAAAGTTCTGAATGCCACAAGGAACCTGGATGTTCTTTCTGTAAGCAGTGGGAAGCTTTAGAAGATTTTCAAGCAGAGCAGTGACTTGATTAAAGTTCTATTTAGGAAAAAATTAAGTTAGTTTCAGTTTATAAAGTGAATGTAAGTGGGAAGAGACAGTCAGGAAATTGATAATGTAGTTCAGTCATGTAATGGTGAAAGTTCGAAATAAGGAGTGGTAGTAAGGGTCGACAGAAAACAGTGGGTATAAAAACACAGAAGAGGTAAGTACACAAAAACGGTGATAGGTAAGATAGGTAAGGAAGATGGCAGCCATTTTTCCAGATTAAAGCTTGACTTGTTTAAAATTAGGAATGGTGAGTAGTCTTCCTTCTATTAGTGGGAGTGTTACAGCATAGAGGAGAAAGTTGGTGAGCTTGGAGAGGTAGGGGCAGTTGGGAACAAGACTGAGTACTTCAATTTATAGAGCAGTTAATAGCTATGAATTTTTAAAAAGAATGGTAGCTATTAATTTTTTCTATGTACTAATAATCTTGATGGCTTAACATTGGTGCACTTTTATCACATGTGAAATTCATTCAAAAACTGCATTAGTGCTTACTAGTAGACACTACTTTAGTATAGTAAGTTTTCCAGTTATTCCCTCAACTAGCATACAGTATAGAAGAGGAAATACAATACAAATTTCTGCTGGAGATGGAGAAATATGATTCCTGTTTCATATTTAGAAAGATTTCACAAAGGAGGTGATCATTTTGAGGTTGGGGATGATAACTTGTGCATGAATTAATATAATACGGCCTTTAGAGTAGCACACCTGGTTGTGAATTATTAGTATGTCATTGTTGCCCTATATGTTTATTGGTTTCAAACACATTTAAACTTGACTCTGCGGGAAGAGAGAGCCTGTTTACTTCAGCAAGGTGGTGTACTAAATTTAGAAAGTAATATACGCCTAGCAGAGAGACTTTTGAGAGCTCTGCTACTTTATTTTGTATGGCAGTGTCCCTTTATAGAGTCAAATGATATTGAAGCATTGGGGATGGGGTGAGAATGCCATAGAAAATTCGGTAGTTTTAATTTAAAGTATATTTATAAATACTGAACATATCATTAGTAACACTTGAAACACTATACTGATCAGACACAAAGTGACTCATGGTGGGATTAGTATATATAGAAATCTAATTCTATTAATTATTTTTCAAATCTCTTAAAATAATGTTAAGATAATTTGAACAGAGTTGATGCCAAGCTGTGTGACATTACCAATATATTATAATGCAGTTGTATATATAAAATTACATGTTTAGAACGATTTTGAATTTTAGATTTTCAGTACTGTCAGGTATAAAATTTCATTATTTTTTCCTTTCTTCTTCTTCTCTCTCTCTGTATCTCTCTGTCTGTCTCTCATATAGGGAGCCTCTCTCTTGTTGATGCTGAAAACTTACCTTAGTGAAGATGTATTTCAACACGCCATTATTCTTTACCTGCATAATCATAGCTATGGGTCCATTCAGAGTGATGATCTGTGGGATAGCTTTAATGAGGTAAGTGACCTGGATACTTTACTCCAGTCCTGAGTTTTCACGGAAGGAGCTCTTCTGTTTATACTTTTATCATACACATAAATGAGTCTAGGACACCAAGGGTAGTTATTTAGTAAATAGCTGGAAGGATCTTAGTATATAAATATTTGTGAATAAGAATACTAAATTTAAAGTGGAAAAAAAATGGAGTACTGTTCCTAATTGTTCAAAACAATGGAGCTACTATTCTGTATCTTAATGATCATTATTGATCTTACTGTATCTTTTGAAATTTTATCTTTTTTCAAAAACGTATTTTCCCACTCTTAGCTTTTTCTACGTTCCATTCTTGGTGCTGTACTGGTGCCTATGACTCTTGTCTTTTGAGTTTAGATTACTCTCTGGTAGATGATATGTCACAAGCTGACTGCCATTAGCTGCATACTGCTCTTAGGTTGCTTTGCTCTTTGGAATTTATTTTATCTCTGGACATTTAGAACATATTTCTTCCTTCTGCACTAACTCAATTTTTGCATCATGATATTGTCCCGTCCAACCGAGTCCTAGCCGTGCCCTCAGGGTTTTCGGCATCAACATTACTGCTTCAGACACCTCAAAGTGCCTTGCTTTTCTCCCCGCCCTGTGGTCTAGAAGTAAGTATGTAAGAGATGTGAGAAATACAAGGTTAATGTCACAGTGAGTTGAGAAAGAATTGCTCCGTTCTTTTGTGCTTTAAATAAATGGACATACAGTGACTGTGATAAGGCCTGCCATAATGGTATAATGTTATGAATTTAGGCACGTGACTTTTTTCAAATGTATGTGTAATCATTGATAACAAGATACCTTGGGGAGAATGGGCTTTAAAGGTCTATAAGCTTCTGCCTAGACTCTAGCTTTTGAAGATAACCTGTACTCCCACAGGATTAAGTCTTTAAAGACAGATAGGTGCAAGGCAGAGAATAGAAGAACAAAGAGAAAACTGGACTCAGTTGATTCACAGTGTTAGGTAGCAGTCCCATTCTAGAGTACGTTTTAGTCATATCTTCTAATTGGTAGTATTGTGACCTGAAAGAGTGCTTGTACCTTCTTAGGGGTTTTAATCTTAATGACTTTAAGGATGTTAATTTTTTTTTGTTTTTTTTTTAAGACACAGTCTCACTTTATATTTCAGGTTGGCCCTGAACTCATTAGGTAGTACAGGCTGACCTCAAACTCATGGTAATCTATGTGCTGGGCTTACAGGCATGCGCCACCACACCCAGCTTCAAGGATGTTATTCATCTTAGTGAACTGTAGGTTGATATCATATGTGCTGCTTTTCAGTGTAATCTGTCTTTCACACCCTTTGTTATCACTCAGTTCTGTTCCAGGTTATTTTTCATTTAGTGAGTTTTTCTCTTAATTCAGCATTAATACCTTTTTAATACTAACATTAAATGCAATCTTTATAAAATGAGCTAGGGAAAAGATATGGATGAATTAAACTAAAAATTTTAAGTTAATTTTTACCTTTAAGCAAAAATATTTATTCTTGTTTTGTAGGTTACGAACAAAACGCTAGATGTAAAGAAAATGATGAAAACCTGGACCCTGCAAAAAGGATTTCCTTTAGTAACTGTTCACAGGAAAGGAATGGAACTTTTTATAAAACAAGAGAGATTTTTCTTAAGTATGAAACCTGAAATCCAGCCTTCAGATGCAAGGTACATATACTGTACCTTCATTCCATGCTGTCTGTTTTGTACCTTCAGGTTGAAGTATTTTTAAATGTTTTATAATCATAAGTTCTTACAAAACCTAATAATATTATCTCTGTTGCGGAGTAGCTTTAAAAATTTCATCTTTATACTGAAATATTAGAGAGCTAATCTTACAATACTTTCTTTTTACAGCTACCTGTGGCATATTCCAATATCTTATGTCACTGATGGAAAAAATTATTCAGAATACCGAGCAGTATCATTACTGGACAAGAAATCAGGTTTGACTATAATTAATACCTTTCTGATAAGACATTGCAAACAGCATCATTTTTTAAATAAGATACAGCAAATAAGATATTACACATTCCATTGGTGTACTCTTTGAGCTGGTTTTGTAAAATGAGATTGATTCTGAGTATGTAGAAGGGCTTTTAGTTATAAGAAATATATACAAAAAGTTGCAAGGAATGTGCTGGCAGTCCTGGTAGAAAATAGCAGATGTTTTATTTGTATGCCTTGGAGAAATATTTCATCTTACAAAATTCAGAGTAATAGAAGAGTTTCTTAAAAAGTGTTACCTGCAGTCTACCTTCTAGGGTTGGGCTGTTGCAACTGCATCTTTACAAGCCTCCTAGATGATTTATGTGCATAATAAAGGTCAATTCAAGGCCCAGATTTAGAATAATTATAATATGTCCTGCAGACAGAACATGCATTTTTTAGTAATCAGAAAGTAGGACAAGAAGCTGTCATAGCAAGAAAGAGGAAGATAATAAAGCAGAGGGAACAGGATGAGTATCCCTCATCTGAAAATACAAAATCCGAAATATTTTGAGCTCCATAACATTCAAAATGTTTCAGATTTTGGAGCATTTTAAGATTTCAAAATTAGCCATATCCAGTAAAATCTATGGAAATACTTCAAAATCTTTAAAAAAAAAAAAAAAAAATCTCAGACACTTCTGGTCTCAAGCATTTCAGAGAAGACAGTCTGTATACAGTGACCTACAAGTAGTCTATAAAAAGCAATTGAAGTGTAGCTTGTGACCATCTGTTGAATACCACTGTATATCTTCCTAATCTGTGCCCTAAAATAACATAAGGCTCTTGAGTTCTGTAGAAATCATTAATGATGCTTTAGATTTATGTAAAAAGGAAAAATTTATATTTGAATTTGGACCTGGTGTTCAAGCGTGCAGTTTTGAGAGGTGAATGTAGGAACCGACTCTGGAGCCAGACTGCCTTGTTTACCTCTTGGCTCAACCGTTGATTACTTGCATGATCTTAAGTAAGTTCTGTGACCTCTCTGAGCCTCATTCCCTCAAATATAGAATGGAAGTGGTAACTGAACTGCCGAAATGGTATAGAGTTGCAGTGAGGATTATGTAAGTTCATTCATATAAAGCTCCTAAAATAGTGCCTTGTATGTGTTATGTACTAGGTAAATGTTATTCATTATTACTAATGTTATTATTTAAAAGAAACTTTAACATAGTATATCCATAGTACACAAAATTTGGAAAATAAAAAACAAATCTTATTATCCTGCATAACTACTCCTGATTATTTCTTTCCAGTCATAACTTCTTATTTAGTTGAAGTAATTAATAAATGTGATTTTTGCATCTTGCCTTTTAAAAAAAAAGTTACCCAGTAATTGACTTGGCTTGCTTTACTATTAGATACGTGATTCACCTTTTGTCTTTATTAAAAAACATCCCCCAATAAACATTTTGAATCTTAATTTTTTTTTCTTTATATGAACTTTTTTACTGGGAATGCTTCTCAAACAGTGGAGACTGTGGTATCATTTGTGATGTGAGACACGTAACTAAGTGGCCACTGTTTTGTGAGGTCACAGTTGACAACCATCTGAAGTGTGAATGTGCCACTGCTGTTGTCGTCACTGCAGACTGCACTGGAGTGTTCCAGTGCACAGCAGCAGTCTTACTACTTAAAGCCTGAGGAGCAGTCAGTGATATCATCCCCCTCTGATGACTGTAGCAAGGCTGGGGGTCCAAGGAAGTGCTGTCTTCTTTGGTGAAACCAAACTCTAAAACTTAAGTGGGCCCCAGAAGGATCCTTCAGGCCCAGGGAGAACAAATGACCTTGTCTTACATCCAGTAGCACAGAAAAAACATGGCTAGAACATCCACAAGAAATCAGTAAGGAAATTCTGCAAACCTCCTATTAGTATTATTAACTTGTTGCCGTATTAGAAATAATTGAATGAGGGGCTGGGGATTTAGCTCAGCGGCAAAGCACCTGCCTGGCAAGTGCAAGGTCGTGAGTTCGGTTCCCGGTACCGGAGAAAAACCAAAAAATTAAAAAATTAAAAAAAAAAAAAAGAAATAATTGAATGAGAAATTTGCTTTTATCTGTTTGTCTAAATTAAGGCTTAGTTTACAGATGAGCTTGTTGTACTCTTTCAGACTCATAATATATAGACTAGCTTTAGACTTCTCTTTCTTCACCCTTACCTGCTGGGTCTCTGCTTTTGCTGCACAAAAATTCTTTCAACATCTCAACCCATACTTGTCTCTGGGCCTTTACATGTGCTCTTTTCATACCTCAAAAAACACCCTAGTCTCTACTTCCTTGATCTCTTATTCATTTTCAGTCATAACTCAGCCACTGCTTACTCCAGAAAGCCTCCCATTATTCCACGATAACGTTGATACCCTACTTATGTTTTGTAATAATATTCTCTACTCATAATTTACTGTCAGTACTGTTTCACTTATGTGTAGCCCCATGTTAGATACGTTCTTCTGAGGGTAAGGATCATGGCTATATGAATCATTATTGTAAACTTAGCATTCAGTAGACACATAAAAATGTATTGAATGAATAAATGCTCATCTATAATGAAGTGACCCAATTTCACATTTGTCCACAAAAAGTTCTGCACAAAGGACATTCAAATCCTGATGAAATTCCTTTCCTTTCATTTGAGAAGATTCTGTCAGTTCAGATTTTGAGAGACCACATTGAAAATGTATGTTCATCCAAAAAGATATTTGATGCTGAGAACTTTTGAGAATTGCTCGCTCTTTAATTGCATTTTCATTTTTTCTTTTCTCAAAAGAGATATAGCAGAGAGTGAGTCTAGTCTTATTATTTTAGGCCATATGACTTTACTACAGCATATTATTTTAATAACTTGTTAAACCTGTAGTACATTTTCATACATTCCAATTTCAGGGATGTTATGTTAGTCCATCACTATTTCAGTCTTAGATAGGAGTTACAGTTTGTCAATACCTTTGTCCCTTTTCTCCATATGCATGAATTTTGAACAGCTGTTTATTGTGCATAAAAAGAGCTAAAAGGGACTACTTTTTATTGGTCCATATTAAAGAAATTACAGCAAAACAATGTTGTCTTTTTTCTCTCCCTCCTTCATCTTTATCAACCTGTTACTCAAACCTAAGGTCTTTAAGTATAGAAGATACTTACTTTGAATTTAACAGGAAGTCACGTTTCTGACAGCATATTACTGTTCCAGAAATATTTCTGTGGAAATAAAAGATATATCATTGGAGGAAAAGGCAATTGGGAAGAAAGAATAAAGAATGGTATATAATTAAGATATTTATCATGGGCCAGTGTCTACTTTTGCCTGTTTCCTCCCTGGTAAAATAAAGGAGAAATGGAAGGATGTTAGAGAAGGGAGTGCTTTTTAACAAGGGGAATGTGTTGAATTGTGTGTGTCCTACTAGCCCTCTGGAGCAACCTGGACATCAAATTTGGTAGCTCGGTAGTGAAAACATGTTTTTTGTTTCAGTGTCTCAATGTTTCTTTGTGAAACAGTAGTTCATTTTCATAGTTCATTGACGAATGGCTTTTAAAATCACAACTAGATTACTGCATCTGAGTTTCTGCCATTTAGGATTGGAATTGTTGTGAAAATTGAGCTGTTAATCTGTTAAGAATTATAATTAAAAACATATGAGGGTAGCCTCATCTGCTTTGAGCTCCAGGATGTAGTTACCTCCCTTGTGTGCAAAGCTATTATTTTAGATAGCTGTGATTTTAAGGTCCTACATTGTAGATCATTCAGAAGACCCAGAAAGAGACTAATATGTTGATTCTCCAAATGATAACTCTTCTTTCTGTGCTGTTGGCCACACTGAGTATGTTCTGTCAATTTGATGACAGTAATAATTTCAGATACATTCCCTGCTGTGTTCCTCTTCTCTGCCATCTGGACTTGGCTAGGTTTGCAACATGGCAACTTGCTTATCAGCCAGGGTACTCAGTACTTCCTGATTTCTGCATCATCCAGTCACACAGTTGTCATGCTTACCATTTCTTGTCTCCTTTTTTGGGCAGTGGGGATTTGGGCACTGTAGGCTTTCTTCCCAAGGCCTTTTGTTGAAAAAGCTCCATGGGAGATTGTGTTTGCTGACCTGGAGAATGTTGATTTTTTTTTTTTTTTATTAGCGCAGGAAAAAGTTAATTTCATTAGTGATAAAGTTTGTTTAAAATGTCTCTAACTTGAAGCAGGTACTGTTGCTATCACACATACTCCTTGGAACAGGATTCTGCTCTGGAAAAAGGAATAAACTTATTGAATTGGTCTTTCCCACTTGATGTTATATCAGCAATACAACATAATTGTCTTGGATATTTTTTTTGTTGCTGGGACAAAATACCTGACACCCAAAATTAAGGAAGGAAAGGTTTATTTTGCTTACAGTTTGTGGAGGTTTTAGTCTGTACTTGGCAGATTACAAGGCAGAGTGGCACATGGCAGAAAGCTAGAGCTCATGGCAGCAGAACACAGCCGAATCGGCAAGCACACACCAGTGAGGAATGGGGGAGGAATGGCCTCAAGCACTGTCTTCCTCTCCCTTACATATGCAAACTATCCACCCCAGGGCGGGTGTAGCTCTCACACCCTTAATCAAACTTTAAAAGCCTGCCCCGTGAATGTATGAGGCTTTGGGGGGGACACACAGACATAAACCATAACATTCCACCTCTGGCCCCCCAAAGACTCATGTCTATCCCTTTATATAAACAGCATTTAGTCCATCTGCAAGAGTTGCCAAAGTCCTAACAGTTGCAGCATTGCTGAAAAGTCCAAGTCCCAAGTCTCCTCCTCAATGTAAGGCAAACTCTTAGCTGTGACCCCCCGTACAAATGAAGAGTTAAACACTTAACATTTAATGGCACAAAATAAGCAGTACCATTTTAAAAGGTATAAACAGGGGGACACAGAGCATTGGGACCAAAGCAAGTCCAAAATCCAGCAGGGCTAATGTTATGTCCTGTAATTTTACATGCGGCATCTGAAGCAACTTGTGGCACATTGTAAGCTCCAAAGGGCTTGCATGAGTCCACCCCTGTGGCATTTTTGGTGGTTACAGCTTTCATGGCTTCTCTCTTAGGCCTGCTTTGCTCTCTCCTTGCAGTTTTCCTCAGATGATCCACGGTCCTGGCTTTTTTAAACTTCTGAGGTCTCTAGGGCACCTTTTGCTTTACACTCACAGCCTCACACACTGCCCTCTCAGGGGCACACTGCCTGGCCTCCCAGGCCTTCGGAAATCTGGGTGGAAGCCTTTTTAACCTCAGAACTCTTGCATTCTCTATGCATTTAAAGCCAGGGCCACGTGATGCCAAGGTCTGCTGCCACCTGGAGCAGTAGCCAAGCTTTCCTCTCTCTTGGCCACAGGGGTCGAGTGTCTGGATCGCTGGGCACTCTGAATCCACTTCTGAGGAACAAATCCTCTATGCTGCCGCCATTCTGGAACGTGGTGCAGCCGCCGCCACCATTCTGGAACATGGTGCTCAGCAGCTTTCTCCTCAAGGCAAGGTGTTTCACCTTTGCAATTTTGAGGCTGCAAAGGGTGGAGACTTGCTGTTTGTGATGCCCTTAAGCCATCTTTTTTATTTTCTTGGGTTTTTTTAGCAATAGAGATCTCCTCAGCCTTATCTTTGCAGTCCACAGCATTACTGGAGCTTTTTTTTGGCCAAACTCACAACATTTTAAATCATCCTGCTGGGCTCTTTGTTTTTGATTCTCAATATAAATCTGGCTAAAAGCCCCCAACAATAGCCATGCCACTGCCCCAACGTTTGACTGCCTTGATATTTTTTTTGCCAGATTAATCAGTCCGCTGCCGCCCTTAATCTCAGTCTTAGGCAAAGTCTCTGGACATGAG
>NW_004955418.1:15616416-15654977 GCF_000276665.1 Chinchilla lanigera | reverse complement strand
AAACCTGGTCTTTACTGGCAAGATTTCTATCAGCTTTCTGGTCTTTTGAGCTCTGACCAGAATCTCCCAAACAGACCCGCCAAAGGCGTTCTAGCGCTTCTCTTTTAGGTGACAACTCCAAACCTTTCCAAACACTTCCCACAAACCATTTTTAAAGGCCCTTGAACCACATGGTCAGATACAGTCACAGCAACGGCCCCACTCCCGGTACCAAATTTTGTCTTGGTTACTTTTTTTTTATTGCTGGAACAAAATACCTGACCAAAATTAAGGAAGGAAAGGTTTATTTTGCTTACAGTTGTGGAGGTTTTAGTCTGTACTTGGCAGATTACAAGGCAGAGTGGCACATGGCAGAGAGCTAGAGCTCATGGCAGCAGAACACAGCCGAATCAGCAAGCACACACCAGTGACTATCCACCCCAGGGCGGGTATAGCTCTCATACCCTTAATCAGACTTTAAAAGCCTGCCCCGTGACCGCATGAGGCTTTGAGGGGACACACAGACATAAACCATAACAATAATTTAATATGAAATTTTGTAATAAAAACAACTACCAAACTGATAACAGCCTGTTAAGATATGATCAGAGAGCCTTTTTGATCTCAGTATCTTTTGCAGTATCAATAGAATTGGAGTTTCAAAGGTATTAAGAGAATCTGATAAATTTCATTGTTTCATGCTTTTGAAGTTGGTAAACTCTAAAGCTTCAGGTACTGATGTATAACTCGAGTTTACAATGTGATTCTAAAGCATATTGTATAGAAAAAAATTTGCTGCAGAAGTAGTATGATAGTAAAAACATTAAAACAATCTAAATGTTTCAAAATAGATTAAGCTGTGGTAGTTAAGGAAAAGCTTAACAGGAAATAGTCCTCAAAATACTCATTGTCTCAGTTTAGATTATTTTTCTAATCTCTAGTCTTAATTTAAAAATTTAAAAAGTATTCATTAGATATGGGAGCAAAATTACATCATAACTTTCTACAACCTGTTTAGATATGATCTGAATCTGTGTACCATGATATAATCATTATATTTTCATTCATTCATTCATTCCTTCATTCAGTAAAAATTTTTTTTTTTTTGGTACTGGGAGTCAAACTCATAGCCTCGCACTTGCCAGGCAGGTGCTGTGCCACTGAGCTACATCCCTGGCCCAGTAAATGTTTTCTGATATGCTTAGGATACATTGTTCTGGAGGCTGAGATATTTAGCAGTGAACAAAATAGTAAGCCTGTGGGGCTTTTATTCTAATAAGTGGTAAACTTAAAGATGCTTATTAGGAGTATAGTTATATTGAATCCACATTCTTCTTGCCAACTTTAAAGGATATTTCTTGATTAGTAATTTTAAGGATTTTTAAAATCATACTTTTATCTTATAGCCAGTTAGCACTTTGCTATTTATATATTAGTTGAAAAAAATTCCATAGAAATTTCCAACAGTTCTCTCAGGATTTATATATGTAATGATAGGGATCCAAAAAGCACGTATCACTTTTCTCTTGACTCAGTTTGTATGTATTTATGCCTAGTGGAACTTTAAGCTTTCCCTTTATTTTGCTAGCTTTGAATTATGTGACTTTTCTACTTGGCTGTTTGTTCTTCTTTTGCTAATGTAAAAGACAAGGACTGAGATGGAAGGCATTTTATATAGATCTCTCATTGTCATCCTTGTCCCCCTGCCTGTCCCTCCCTACACAGTTTCCCTTCTCCCTGCCTCCCTTCCAGTCATAATGAGCTTAGCCAGGTCAGTGTATGGATGCCTTAAACACTTAGGTCCTTTTCACCAAGCTAATGCCTTTACTGTATTCTGGAGTCACTTAGAAGAATGACAGTCTAGATGTCATTTCTTCAGAGAAACCTCTTGTGACCTTCCCTACTGAGTGAAACATTTCTTATGTGTGCTGCCACTCCATGTCATATTTTTTCCCATCAGTAGCATCTGTGTGATATTGTACTTAGCTAGTAGTGGTGAGCCTATGGGATACATCCCACAGCTGACTGCTATGGAAGCATAGACCATAAGAGCAGAGACATACTTACCTTGTTCACCATTTGCTCTCCAGTGCCTAGTACAGGCGCCCAGTAGTGCACAGAAAATAAATCTTGAATAAGCGATGATCTTCATTTACATGAAAATACGTGCACAAGAAAGCAGGTATTTAGGTTCTTACCAGAATGGTTAAGTATAAAAATATGCTGTGTTAACTCTGAAACAAAGAAATCACTCATTTAAAAATTTTTCCTGCCCAACCATTCTCTTAAGGTCTCATTTATGATCGGTCCTAGGTGTCATCAATCTTACAGAACAAGTGCAGTGGGTCAAAGTCAATGCAAACATGACTGGCTATTACATTGTCCACTACGAAGATGATGACTGGGCAGCACTCATCCAGCAGTTGAAAAGAAATCCTTACGTTCTGAGTGACAAGGACCGAGCCAACCTCATCAACAACATCTTTGAACTTGCAGGGTAGAGTATTTTTGGTTTGGGTTGTTATAGTTTAGTTTTATTTTTTAAACAAGTGTTATTTATATGAAGAACATTTCAGAAAAAGAGTTTGAAAGAACTAGTTTGTATAGACTGTTAGTTACAATTCATTTTGGATTATTAGGAAAATATAAGACATGTGCTTTGCTTTCAGGGACTTTAGAAATGTCAGGTGAGTATGGTGGCCCACACCTGTAATCCTAGCACTCAGGAGGAGGCAGGAGAATCACTGTGAGTTGGAGGCCAGCCTGGACTACACAGTGAGCTCAAGGCTAGCCTGAATTGCATAGCAAGACCCTGCCTCAAAAAACCCTAAAAATGTGTTTGCTTCAGCAGCACATATACTTTAAAAAAAAGAAAGAAGCGTAAGGTACATGTATTGAACAGTTAACATAAAACAGGCAGGGGTGCATACTTTGCTGAATACATTACTTAGGACTTGAGGCTTTGTTATGTTTTGTGAGAGAATTCTTTTCAAGGTGCAGTTGGCCCCCATGTAAAGCTCAGTGCTTACTGGTTGGTTTGACCAACATCTCTGGAGCCTCTTCATCGGCGTACTGTTTGCCTTCCCAGCCACTTCACTGTTACAGAATCACAAAGCCAGGAGAGGAGTGGCCACTTAAAAGACATCCTCCGAACAGATTACCAGTTTAGGTTGCTGGTAGACCTGAAAGCAGGAGGAACACTCAAAAGGATTCCCTGTGACCACTCTTGACCTTCTCATTTTGGTTCATTTGTTGTGAAATAGCCTTCTTATATTTGCCATCACTGTTAGTATTTCCCTAAAATGATTAATTTTTCAGATGTACTCACTGTAAATTCACAATGGACCTTACCTTTAATAAGTTTGACAAGTTTTCATATAATAAAACTTTTCTTTCTGACTCAAATACTCTCTATATCATTCCTGCTCTCAATTTAATAAATAGGCATGATACTTTTACCAAATCAGTAGCAAATTAAGGTGACTTGAGGAACAGAAAGTGAGCTATTACGTATCTCTGTCTTGAAGTACATCTTTAACCTTGGTCCACGTGGATTTACAGATAATAATGTCAGGTAGAGCTGTAGAATGGCACTCTAAGCTTAAATGTTTTATCTTCAAGACTCCCCATCTAGCTGTACAGTTTCCAGCATGCAGAGTGTTTCTGTGTGTCTCAGAATATTCACTTTTCTGTTTTTTTTTATCTGTTAGCCTAGGCAAGGTGCCTCTTCAGAGGGCCTTTGATTTGATTGATTATCTTAGAAATGAGAACCATGCCGCCCCTATCACTGAAGCCCTGTTCCAGACAGGACTCATCTTTCACCTCCTTGAAAAACTAGGGCACACAGATCTGGCCTCAAGACTGGTGGTAAGTCTGGCTTTTTGCCAGTTTGTCTTGTTATCTGTCTTTAATGTTATTTTTCACAATTCATTCGGTGGGCTGAAAAAGCAACCAAATTCCATTTGTTTTGCTGATTGTGAAATCTTTGAATTAAAGTGTTATTGCTTACCATGAAGAGTTGATAAAGGTGTAATAGGAGGGAGTCTCACTTGAATGTCAGACTACAGACTTTAGACACTGCTGTGCAAAGTAAACTTCTCTATTTGAATTCTTTTTTCTTTTATATAATGAATGCTTTATGTCGGCCCATTTGCAAAGTAAATATCCCCATCAATTTGCTGGTGGTTGTTATAAAATGACAATTATGTTTGCACTAATAATAGTGCAAACTCCTAACTCCAACTTAGGAGTCTGGCCCACTCCTCTTCAGTGGGTAGTGATGCTGGTGGGTAGGAGTATCTCAACAGGCACTAAAGGAGCCTTGTTATTAGAGACTTCATCTTTCCATCAGGTGACGATTTCTGATCACCTGATCTTAGCAGTTTTTGTCTAGACGCTTTCAGTGCTAAACTATATATGAGTCTTTAAGATGATAAATTCTTTTTATCTGACCCTGTAAATCAGCATATTCTGACAATAGGGCTTGCTTTTTAAAATCAGGTTTTCCAGGGACCCGAGCAAAAGGCAGCTTTTAGGAAAAAGAAGAATGTATTGGACTAGAACTGGTAAAGGAAGGGGCTGGATAAAATCATTTTAAAACAACCTTTTTTCTGCCTTTATTGTTGACCTACTGCACATCTTCTGTGATGAGTTTTTTGTCATTTTCAGAGGAGAGAGCACATAGGGCAGAGGGGCCAGGAGTGATGGAAAGCATGCCCCTACACACACAAGCTTCTGATTTGACTCCAGAGGAGGCCCCACCCAGACCCGTGCTTAAGTGAGATGATTTCGGAGGCCTCTTCTGATGTTAAGGTTTTTATTGTTTTTGCTTTCACGAGTCTTTAGCTCGCAGCCCTAGCAAGTGACAGGAACGTAACCTGGCTCACCGTAACCTTCAGTCAGTGTGAAATACACCAGAAGCAAATGCATCTGAGTGCTTAGTATATTCTGCACACTCTGCTTAGTGTTTAATGCAGATTAACTCATTTAATCCTTACACATTGCCAAAATAGACATTCCTACCCCATTAGAGAAATGAGGAGACCAAATAACCTCCCCCAAAGTTGCCTATCTCATAAATTATAAAATTGAGATTCAAACCCAGATAGATTAGTTTCATTGCAGAGCCTACTCTCTGTGATATGTTGCTGCATTTTAAATTAATTTATATTCTAGCAGTGGCATCCCTCCAGGACTCCTTTTTGTTAGAAAAATTAAACCTTTCCTTCTTGCTACCATTTTTTTCTTTTTAAAGCCGAAATTTTACATTAAAGCAGTTTGAAAAGCTTGTAGGCCATATATTTAAGATTTAAAAGGACAAACACCCATCTAGTTATTTACTTGAAAATGAAGTTGTCAACTAGTGACATTTTTTGTATCTAAAGTGTTACTAACAGTATTAAATATTATTAAAATACTTTTTGTGTGCATTAGCAAAAAATATGCAGATTACTTCTCTTTAGGGTAACTTAGATTCTAATGTAGACTTTCTGTTGCTGGTACGTAAGAAGATTGGACATTTGTTAACCAGGTCAGCTGCTGATGGTGGGGCATATTGGCTTTTTGTGTTTTGGATAACAACACTATTATGAAAATTCTTGTATATGAGTATCCATATGAATTTCTATATGATACGCATCTGGAAATGGAATTGTTGCTTTATAACATGCATAGTCAGTACTGTACTATCAAATAGTTTTTCATAGTTGTACCAGTTTATATTTTCATTAACAGGGTATATAAAGTCTAGGTGTGCTATATCCTGGCCATGGCTTACTGTTTTTATAAATTGCCCTAGTCTTTTATTTTCCTATTAAACTGCCTGCTTTTGTCTTACTGATTTATAAGAGTTCTTTATATATCCTAGATATGAACCTTTTGTTGATCATAAATATTTGCAAATATGTTTTCACTCTTTTAATGATATTTTTGATTAATAGAAATTCCAAATTTTAATATACTTTAATATATGAAATCTTCACTAAATATGAAATCTATGGTGGGGCATATGTCTATTTTGGCAATGTGTAAGGATTAAATGAGTTAATCTGCATTAAACACTAAGCAGAGTGTGCAGAATATACTAAGCACTCAGATGCATTTGCTTCTGGTGTATTCCACACCAGAAGATATGCCCCACCATTTCTTTAATATATGAAATCTTCACTAAAATATTCTATATTTACTTCTGAAAACCTTTATTTTACCTTTTACATTGAAATCTATGATGGATCTAGAATTGGTTTTTGTATAAGGTATACTAGACATCAAGATTCATGATTTTCAGTATGGGTACCTAGTTAATTCAGCACCATTATATTTGATGTGTGTGTGTGCACACCTGTGCGTGTAATTATAGAATGTCTTTGGGCGTGATTAATGTCATGTCAAATCAACACCAACTGAGGAAGTTTATTAGTTTCCTACAGCTTCTATAATAAACGGTTACAAACTCCATGTCTAAATGTAACAGAAATCTATTCTGCCGCAGTTGTGGAGGCTAGAGGGCCAAAGTCAGGGTGTTGGCAGGATGGTTTGTCTCTTCTCAAGTGAAATCTATTCCCTGCCTCTCTCTGAGCTGCACGGGGTTGCCAACAATCCTTTGCGTTCCCTGGCTTGTGTATACATCACTCCAAGACCTGCTTCTGTCAACAGTGCTTTCTCCCTGTGCTTCTGGGTCTCAGTTTCTCTGTTCTTCGGAGGATGCCCATGATTAGATTAGAGCCCAGTGTAATTCAGGAGATCTCATTTTAACTTGATTGTACCTACAAAGACACTTGCCCAGTAAGATTATGTTTGCAAATTCCAGGTAAACTTGTATGGGGGTGGGCACTATTCAACCCAGTACAGGTATCAGTGAATAAGATTAGTACATGCCATTCATTTTCCCCACAACTGGATAGTGTTGTTTCTGAATATGCTCTAAGTGAAGGCACAACGTCTACCTACGCACAGGTTCGGCAGCTAATTTAGTTCCATGATGCCAGAAGCCGTTCTTCTCCCTCCCTCCTCTCTCTTGTAGCTCTGTTTAGATCTTCATCTCAGATACACACCTCAGACTATTCCTATGCTGAAAATATAGGGGTTAAACTCAGTTCAGAGAGTTGAATGTTTTGTTATTAGCACTCAAGTAACTCTTCTTCCTAGTACATCTTCATCCTGGATGATTTCCAGTTGTCTGGGCAGATCTGTTTTATTAGGAGCCGTACACTTCTAATAGGTACAGCAAGGTGGGATCCTGGGGACTGATGGATAGAGGACAAGAGCGAGAGGCAGGCTTAGTGTATGTTTCTAGAACCAGGGACTCGTTCACTGCTGTGAATCTTCATCTTGCTGGCTGAAAGCCAAATTGGCTTCAGTGCATCAGAAGGGAGAACCTGTTTCTTCAAAGTTCTTATTCTACTCTTAGGGCTTTCTGGTAGCATCCAAATACTCAAACTGTGAAACCTGACACTGTGGTTTGGAATTGAGATGGCAGATATTTGTACTCTGTGGATCCAGTGTGCAGATGTATTAGTGTTTAAGATTAGCGTCTGATTAAATTTTGTGTTACTGTAACCAAAGCATTCTGCACTTATTGCTAATTGTGGTATATGGCTGCACAAGACATATGCCTCATTTTATGATGTAGGTCATGGTTCTGTGAGGCCTGGGTCTGAGGGCATGTTTGAACTGTGTTAAATTGTTCGCATCTGATGTTACTGTCTGATGCTAGCCATATTCCTGTTTTATCACTTTCAGATCTGTCTTTCTCTTACATATGAGGCACTGGTGGAGTAAACCTTTGGCAATAAAGACAGACATATCACGTTAAAGCAACTCAGTTGACCCAGGAAAGAACTCCCTGGGTGTATCAGTGTAAAATTAAAGCAGTAAATCAAAATGTAATATATAACATAAGTGCCAACATCTTTTATTATCTGTTTTTTTTAAACCTTTTTGTGTTGTTGGATATCCAGTGTTTGTAGCTTATATAACCTATATGTGTCTCTCTCTCTGTACTTGCTATTTTTACTTTATTAAATAATAAAGTTAGATTGTATTGTTTAATGAGATTAAATTTTAAAAATTAACTTGGAAAATATAGAAAAATAGATTTCATTTTATTTCTGAAAGGGAAAGGTAATTTTTAGGACCACCTGCTATTCTTCATTAATATTAATTAATGTTAAAATTATAACTTTAATTACATATTAAAATGATCATATTTTATAACACCAGAATTTTTCTAAAAATAGAATTATTTATTTTTTTCAATAAAATGTTTATTAGAATTTGAAATTTATTTAAAACCAACTGTTTGGAGAACTCCTTTTAATGATTTCACGTAGAAACTAGCAGAATTTCACCCTGAAATTGCATGGTATAATGGTATCATGTAAGGAACTAACCATAGCATCTCAAGCATTAGGTTTTCTTTGCTTGTGGTACTTTAAAGTGCTATTTTTTCCCACTAACTCCTTTGTGTTTTTATAAATTCTCGGTGAGCCTTACCATGGTTCTCCATTGAGTTTTTAGAAATAATTTTTAAAAATATATAACCTTTCCCTCCTCACACTGTTTCTTTGTTTCTATTTGCCAGTTGTGAGTAGCTTTGAAGTTACTTTTATTCTTTTCTGTCTTTTATTCTTATTCTGTCATTTGGGACAGTTTGTATTACCATGCTTTGGAAAGGTCAGGGCAGTTGAAGACAGCATGTACTCACACAGTCAGGTGTGTCCAGTGGGATCTCCGGCATTGCTTTTATGTTCCTTGCATTATCAGTCAGCATGGCAAGTATTTTTCCACCTCACGTCCACCCAGTAACTCGCAGCTTTACCACTCATACACTCCCCAAGGTGTCTGTTCTCTATTCTTTAGAAAACAGCAAAGGCAGGTTGACATATTATCACATTTTGAGTCCTTCTCCCACAGATACTTTCTTCCAGTCCCCTGTTCCTCTCAAGAGACTTATTTAAGGTTATTTAGAGAAAATCTGCTGATAACATAGCCTCGACAGTTTAAAACTCTCCAAATAAGATTTATTTTAGGTGTTGACAAAGGAAAGAAATGAAAACATTGGTTTTTGATTCCTTAATATAAGTATACTTTTTGCAGTTACATCCTATTCAGAAGTAGCTATAAGAATGGGAGGGTTAAGGCAGTAGATGATATTCCTGAATAATTATCAGTTTTCTTAAGTGTGATATTTTAATTATGTAGGGGGATGTTCTTATTTCTGGGAGCTGCAAACTAAAAAGTGTTTATAAATTAAATAAGATATTTGTGGCTTACTCATATCTTTTAGCTAAAACTAGAAAGTATGTATGTATAGTGTTACATATATAGAAGCAAAGTAAGTGACAAGATGTTAAAAACTTAATCTAGATGAATAGTATATGGATATTCACTATTATTGCATTTTTCTGTAGGTTTTACAATGTTACTTAAAAAGTTGGGACAAATGGATTTTAAACAACTGTTATACTGGCAGCCCTCATTTATTTCACTAATTTGGTTAGATTAATTTGCTACAGTATCAAAGTGGTTGATATATTAAATATACTTTTAATATTTGATTGAGAAACTTTTAAACATCAACCATCAAAAAATATAAATTATATATATGTATTTTTTTTTCTTTTTGTTTAATGGGATTATGGATTCTAAAGTCATAGGATCAGAAAATTCCAACTTCCAGCAGTGGTTATAAGGAATATTTTTGACAGGAAAATAACTTCTAACTTAGTATACATTAGCATAACGTTTCTCTACCTTGCAAACGCTATTAATGCTTTCTGCATTGTATCCTTCTTGAAAGTCCTCCTTGGCTATAACAAACCTTATGTATTGGTTTTTTCTATTGAAAGGTCTTTATCCAGTTGTATGTGGGTTTCATGTGTCAGTTGATATTTAATGAAAGATATTTATGCCCCTATTTTCCCTCATGGGGAAAGGAATATAGCTGCCCTGATTTTCCAACTGTCCACATTATTATTAGTGTGTTATAATCCATTTTGTCTCTGTAGGCCAGGGTACACACGCTGCTTCAAAACCAAATCCGACAACAAACTTGGACTGATGAGGGCACCCCATCCACGCGAGAGCTTCGCACAGTCTTGCTGGAATTTGCTTGCACCCACAGCCTGGAGAACTGCAGCACTGCTGCCATGAAGCTATTTGATGAATGGGTGGCATCTAATGGAACTCAAAGGTGATTATGTTCCTGTTCAAATTAGTTCCTTCCTGGGCCATAAATGTTACAAAAAAGAATGTTGGTATAGATCCACTCTCTGCATCTGTGTTACCAAACAAGACATTAAAAAAACTTGTGGTCAAACACACATAAAATTGACCACCCTAACCGCTTGTTAGTGTACAGTTCAGTAGTGCTAAGTTTATCATGTTGAGTGCACCAATATTCAGAGCAGTTCTTTCCCTTGCAAAACTGAAATTCTTTATTGTTAAACAACTTCCCCCATAGCTGCTGGTAAAAATATTCTACCTCTATGAGTTCAAGTATGCTAAATATATATAGAAAGAAGGGGCACCAAAAATATGTGTAAATCATGAAAAGAAAACCTTGTATAAATATTTTAATACTAAACTTATTGAGGGGCCGATATAGCACAAGCGCCTGCCTGGCAAGTGCAAGGTCCTGAGTTCAATTCCCTGTACTCCCCCCCAAAAATACATAAATAAAATAAAATGAACTTATTGAGATATCATGAGATTAATACAAGTTACCTTTGGCCTCTACAATTACAAGATGTACTCAAAATGGTAGCCGTTAGCTGCCGCACTTTTATTAGTACAACGAACTGCCAAAGTATATGTACATTTTTTGGCGACCTCTGTACATTATGGAGTGAAGATCCAATATCAAATGAAAACTTGGGCTGGGGAATTTGAAGTCTTTCACAGCCGTAAAATCTTAACGAAGACAGTAGGCTGTGCTCACCTCACGCCCCACACATTTCCTGCTGCATTCACTCCGTGGAACTTACCCCATTGTATTGTACTTTGTATATTTGTTTCATGCCCTATATTTGGCAGTAACCCATGAGTTCCCGGCTGGCATGGACTGTGTCTCTTTTTTCTTGCCTGCCTGTTTTTTGTTTTGTTTTGTTTGTTGTTGTATGTTTAGACAGGAGCTCACTGTGTGACTTTCATTGACTTACCATGTAGCTCCAGGCTGGCCTCAAACTCATAGTCCTCCTGGCACTCCCAGTGCTGAGATCATAAGCGTGCGTTACCATACCCGTACCCAGCTACCTGCCTGGTTCTTCGTGAGAGTTCAGTGCATAATGGGAAAATAAAGAGTCACTGAATTACCTTTTTTGACTCTTGCATAATTAAGGCTTTTATGATTATCAACTACTGCTACTCTGCAAACACCACCTACAGTCAGCTCAGGGATTTTCTTATTCTCGTGTTTTACCATCTGTCTTCCAGCCTGCCTACTGATGTTATGACAGCTGTGTTCAAAGTTGGAGCAAAAACTGATACAGGCTGGTCATTCCTCTTAAGCAAGTATGTTTCCATAGACTCTGAAGCCGAGAAAAACAAAATACTTGAAGCTCTTGCCAGTTCAGCAGATACGCGGAGACTTTACTGGTATGCAGCCACATCAAAAATGTGTTGTATAGAAATCAAAAGATAAGAACCCTTTGTTCCTAGGCTAGGAGCACTTTTTCTTTGAGAGGTCCTTTTTCCTCCTGTTTTGTCATAGCTAGACCTGACTTAGTGGTGATATGTTGGGCTTTGTTTTGGGGATTTAACCTTTACAGATGGGCAGAATCTGCTTTGGAATCACAACTTCCTCCTGCTCCCACTCAAAAATGTCTTCTGCTTGATATGTTAACACCAGAGTAGTACTTCATTCTTTGGACCAAAGTATTACTCTATTCTGGTTGTCACTTTGAAAATGCAGATAGTTCAGAAAAGATTAATATGAAAAAGATTGCATGTTCTACCTTCATGTGAATGTATCTGTCATACTTTTCCATTTCAATGTCCAGTTGAAGACAGCCTGGAAATAATTTTCACATGGCTAAAAGGAGGGCAGTAATGAGGACCTCACCAGGCAGTGGCAGGTAGAGGAGCTCTAGGTAGCTAAGAGGACCATGAAGGTGTCTGGAGCTTAGGGCCCTGCGGTTCAAATTCACTCTAAGAGTAGATGGTGGCCCCTGGGGTTCATTGCTTCTCTCATGTAATTTTGCTCAGGTAAATCCTAATAGTGTCCCAGAGACATTCTCAGCACCTGCCCAGACCCACTTTCTCAAAGATGCACTGTAAATAGATATTTTGGTGGCCAGCCTCTGACCAAAGCAAATGGATACAACATTTTGAGTAAAGCATATTCAGTCTGCATACACATACATGTATGTGTGCATAGATTTATCCTATACCCAGTATTTTACATTATTTTTAATGGATGATCAGTCTTTGAGATTTGCCAAGTCACTTCATAAAGACTGCTGCATTTGTTTTTATGTCTGTGTAGTATTTAAAAGTATGGCTCTGTTATAACTAAGATCACTTATCACATCTTCTCAGGCGTTTGAATTTTTTTCCTTTCCTAAGAATGCTACCAGATGCTCTTTGGGATGTGTGTTTTCCCCAATGAGGGTTAGTATAGCCTGGTAGATAACAACTGCATACGTTCAGATGCTAGACTTCAGTATTTATTGGCTATTTATTGGTTGTATAACATCAGTTATACAACCTTAAGTTTCTTCAGCTATAAAATGGAGATATGTAATAAATGTTTACTTCATAGTCTGTTGTTTCTAGAACTTAATAGCATTACTTAGTACATAATATCAATAAATGCTATTAATAAGAGTCTATTCTGAAATGTCTCTTCACTGTCAAACCATTTAAACAGCCCAATCTTTTAAGAGTAGTTACATGCCTGCCTGTTCAAATCAAATGTGGTTTCTACCACGAAGAAACCCCACACATCTCCAGAATTGTAATAAATTCTGCCAAAATTTGTTTTCTAAATGTTTTTACTATATCAGAAACTATTATTGTGTGGCCGTATGTGAAACTGCCTATCTTGTTAAGTTCTTCCTTCATTTAAAAAAAAAAAAAAAAGCATTTTCAACCAATAGGTCACCCTTAACCTAAACTAACGCTTACATCCCTAGAATTGCCATATAGCTTTAGTTAAGAAACCAGTACTGATTTCAGTCATCGCTTCTTCATGAGTGATTATTTGGAGACTAAATCTGTTTTGATTTTCAGGTTAATGAAAAATAGCCTTGAGGGAGATATCATCCGAACGCAAAAGTTGTCATTTATCGTTAGGACAGTGGGCCGAAGTTTTCCTGGACACTTGTTGGCATGGGATTTTGTCAAAGAAAACTGGGATAAACTTGTACAGAAGTAAGTTTCTCAAAAAATGACTTCTAGTGTTCTGCTTTTGGAAAAGCAGTGCATAGCAGTGCTCCGGTGTTCTACATGTAGGAAAAAAAACACATGCTTTTTCAACATAACTGAAATACCCAGAATGTTTTACATTTATAAGTATAATTCCCAGGCATAGGTCACTTAAAAGTGATATACAGGTAGTAATCAAGGACAGGCAAGACTGACCCCAGACCACTCAGCGCCACACAGCCACAGACTGTTTCAGAGCAGCTGCTTAGTTATTCGTGTTGAAATAGCTCTTCATTGCAAAGGCATCATTTAGAACTCACACCTCACAGCATTAGAGCTAGAGAGCATATAGATTTCTTTCTCTCTTTCTTTGGAAGCAATCTTGATATTTGTGGGTGATGTGGTCTTTGAAAAAATCAAATGCATTAAAAATTTATCTGGCTATTCCAGACAATCCCCCCTTGACTGCCCATCTTTCCTTCCCACTCACAGTAAGTGTAATGCAGTGGTGGCAAATCTATGGCATGCATGGCCCAGTGGGCTGTGTGTTATCATTGAAAGCTCTGAAAGGTTCACTGGTGTGACTGCCCAGGCCCTAGGTACCAAGAGTAGGACTCCACCCTACCTTCGGCATTAAAATATTTGCTTTTCATTCAGAGACAGTGCTTTGCTGAGAGCAGCTGCCTCATTTTTTCTGCCTTATATTGTGTTTCTTCAGGTTCCATCTGGGGTCCTATACCATTCAAAATATTGTTGCTGGATCAACTCACCTGTTTTCAACGAAGGCACATTTTTCTGAGGTCGGTGATATAAAATGCTTGTAGGCAGACTAGAGAACTCTTCCCTCTCAGACTTCCCAGTTTAAGCCAGATGGTAGCTTCTCAGAATGATTCTTATCTCCTCTTTCTGTCTGCCTTCATCAGTGTTAATGATTCTGTATTGAGATTATTTTTAGAAAGTTGAACATGTGGCAAGGAAGAAAAAGAAAAATTCTGATTGCACTCTGAGCACTATTTCCTTGTCTCCCTGATACTAGCAATCTACGTGGTAATACAATCCAAAGAGTAAATTTACAGCACTAACCCTATTCAGACTCTACTTATTATTTCTTGAACATTACTTTGTTAAAAAAATTCCTCTTTCTGTGGAGTAAGGAAAATGTATTTTTAAAATCACTGCAGATGTCACCATGCTTGATTGAGAACTCCACATAGATAGCGTGGATGTTAGAGTATTTTTACTGCTTTCAGATGTCAGCATGGCCACCATAAATTAGAGCTTATTTTAAAGGATGAACAGAGGTACCAGAACTTTACTGTTCCTTTCTTCTTTTAAAATGCTTCTGTGTGGAACTTACAGGTCCAGGCATTTTTTGAAAATCAGTCAGAGGCAACCTTCCGGCTTCGGTGTGTCCAGGAGGCTTTGGAAGTCATTCATTTGAATATCCAGTGGATGGAGCAGAACCTGAAAACCCTGACATGGTGGCTATAGCATGCAAACTGCACTTCATCTTGTCACCCATTCAGAGAGCTTGTGAACTTGGGCTCTGCTGCTTTTGCAAAACCTGAGGTGAATCTAGGATGGCTGCCAGGTTGTTTGCACTCATAGGAGTTCTAGTAAGCTCAGGGCCCAACTGTTTTTCATCTGTCTTTTCTGAAATGTCTTTAGGCAGTGTTATTTATTACATTATATTCACCTATATGCCAGTCATCTGTAAAATCAGTGAATATTTTTTCTACTTTGAGGAAATGCCAATGGGGGAAAACTGGTTAGGGAACTCTTCTATTTCTCAGGACCTAGAAAATGACCCATACAGTGAAACAAGGAAAGGTCTACCACAACAGCCACCATCTTTGCAAGCTGCTGATGTGTTAGCTGTTTGTTGCTTCTTGGTAGATGCTATTGGAATGTGGTACAAATTTAGCCTCAAAGAGTACCGGAATGAAGACGCTGAAACATCCGACTGTAGAGAACTGATCTCAGGTGTGCAGATCTACTTGCATTTGGTATTTTGAGTAATCCTTTATTTTCTGAAAAAAGTTTAAATAATACCTATAATAATTATATTTTTTCTGCAGAATAGTCAGGTGCTACAGAATTTTTAAATTTTTTGTTGAATAGCTAAAGGAGGTCAAAAAGTTAAATTGTGCAAGTATTTAACACTTTATGCTTTATATTATATAATTTTACCACATGAGAATATTCCAGACTGAGTTAATTGTAATTATTTTTTTTTCTTCAAAAATGCCAGTATTCCCTCAGGTCTGAACACAGTCATCACTCCTGCCCTAGACTGACTTTATGTTGTGAATAAGTATTTCTGTGTTTGTGGTAAACATGCTGTAAACACTGGTATTTTTTTGTCAAAGCCTTTGTCTTCATAGATTGTAGACACTTTTTCTCCCAAACATACCCTTCTGTACATTTTCATTTTATATGCTACAGTGGCATATTGGAAGCCTATTTTAAAATAGGGTCTTTGAGAAGTTACAAATTTTTAGTTGAAGTTCACCATAGTACCTTAAAGGAACAAAGGAGAATGTGGGATAAGAGTGAGTTGAATTTACGTTTAGTATGGTGGGCTCTGAGTTTTTTCCACTATTAAAAATATACTTTTCTTTGGTTGAAAACAGAATCATAGTCTTTCTTTTATCGTGGCCAAACTAGCATTCCATGGAGTGGCCAAAGAAAGAAAGAAGGAGAAATGAGAGAAGATATCCAAGATCATACGGCATTTTTATTCCTTCTGAAGGAAAAATACTGTACTTGAATTTTTTGAGCTATGCAGACCTATATCTAGATTGTTGCGTTTCTTTGTTTCTTAGGAGAGAAGTTTCTTCGTGATAACTCTTGAGAACTTTATATTTTGTTTAAAACAGTGTCTGTGTACATAAAAATCGGAGTTACTCATTTATGAGCATTTGAAACACTCCACAGAGTCAGACAATGGGAAAGATCCCCTTTTTTATTCAGCAGATGTAAAGTTAGAATATGTGGGGTTGTGTATAAAATTCTATTTTATTTTATGAAAATATTTTTATATAACAAAATTTCAAAGGCTTTCAAGCTAAAAGAGCCTGCTTTAACCCTAGTGCGCTTCCCCCAGCTTAGTCTTTTCTAAATGTTTGTCCCCTGTTTTTGAGCAGAAAATATTTTCTGAGAATCACAGAAGCATCTATAGACATTGAAACTAAGGTGATAGATTTTTATTCCTCTCATGATTTGGTAAATGAATGATAATTAAGTAGATATTGAAAGTTAGTGTGATTTTTGTATTTTCTGAGTGAAGGAGAACTTCTAAATTTTTGAGGATTTTTGGGTTGTTGCTTTTTTTTGCCATGTTGTATTACTAATTTCCACTTTAATACAGAATTTAAATTTTGCTAGTTCTCAAAATCAGTTAAGGTTCTTCATTTTTACCTGCCCATCTTTACATTACTTTTAAAATATGTTAACTCTGTATATGGCAAATCTTGTCTTAAATTATATAATTTTTTCTCTCTGTGTGTGTGTGTGTGTGTGTGTGTGTATCAGAGAGAGAGAGAGAGTGTGTGTGGTATGGGGTATTACAAATGAGACATTATCAAAATGTGGGCTAAAAAGGTAACTCATGATCCATTGCCATCTTTATACTCAAAGGTCGTTCATTCCTGTGATACTGGATAGGTAATCGCAATTTTATTTCTGCCTTTCCTCTCAATTCTTTCTAGTTTAGTAGGCCTCACCTAAATTTTTTCCATGCAGTTCCATGTTTAATGTTATACTGACCCATTTATATGGGACCTCTTGAAACTAATTCCTAAGTTAGGAATACAAAGTTAAGTAAATGTAGAACTTACAATTACTGTATTGGCAGTTTTTGCATTTTTTTCTCAAAAACTTTCTCTTGTGCATATGTGTGTGGGAACTCAGATTGAAGCACAGAAGTCACAATCTGCTTTTTATATAAGCACAGATTCCTGCTACAATTGAGTACTTGAATGTAGGACTTGAATAAGTTTTAATTGCAGAGAAATGGTCCACAATATGAATGTAATATGAACGGTACATGATAGATTATTAGGGAAGATTAAATTGGAAATCTATAGTTACAGAAGGAAAGAGTTACACTTCAGAGATTTGAAAAGTCATGAAAGTAGGTATTGGAGGGGTCCAGTTTGTTCTGTTAAATTGAAAACAATTTTATGTATTAATCTGTAAGTAGTGGCAGCTTCCACTATAAGCTTGTGCCTTTATCTTGTTTTATTTAAGTCTCTTCAAGTGAAACTGTGCTGTCATTGTTTCAGAGTGCAAACTTTGTATCATAGGTTCTACTTAAGTTCTAGTTTTTCTTTGACATAACTGTTTTCATTTTATGGGACTTCAGCTACTGTGAAAACAAAGGAGCTATCAGAGGAGGCCTAGGTACAGGGAGCAAATCAAGCTGCTTCAGTGTGACTGGGCACCAAATAGAATCCTTTCTGAGTACCTTCTGGGAAGTAAGAAATTAGAGTTAATGGCTCTGTTTGTTACAGTACTAATAACCTAGTATTGGATTGGATTTTAAAAGAGTGTATTCAGCTTATAGTATCTGGGACCATAGTCTACAGTCAGGGTTCTGGACATTTACATAATTGCCAGGCATGTCACAGAGCTGTGGAAAGGTATAATGCCTCTCAGATGTGTCGTCACCAAGCAGAACAGTTCCTGGGCTGGACTACAAAGCTAGAGCTGTGTTGGATTACAGAGGCATACAGAAGAACTAGGGTTGTAGGTAGGATGCACCTCTCCTCACTGTTGCCTTCTTTACTGAAGTTTTCATTGGAATTAACTCACTTTTGAAAAAGCTTTCCCCTCCCATTTGTATATTTTAAAAGTAAGGTAGACATTTTTGCTGGGTTCTGCATTTTTTTTGTTTTGTGCTTCGTTCTCTGCATTGGCAAGTAGTACATGAAAAGTGGAGGTCGACCGTGCGATAAAATGAAAGTAGAAATTGGAGGGGTATCCCTCCTCACCCTTTCCCTTAGTGCTCACACGGGCAACAACTAGTAGAGCAGTTGAGCGATTTTTTTGAGTGTTTCCTGGGGGGTAGTTTTATAAAATGTACATGTGTGGCTTTAGATGTTTTTATAATTCTATAAATTGTGTGCTAATAAAAAGTGAAATATTGTCCAATGAAAGTCTCCCCTTTCCATATCACCTGTCAGAGGCAGTAGCTGCGAAGTAGTGCAGTATTTGTTTTCTTTCTTTGAAAGAAGGCAGTTGTGTTGGGCGGACAGCTTCTTTTAAAAGTGTGTGCAGAGGATTTGCTGCTGTTCTGAGAGTGCTGTTTTATTTTGGACTGCCTTCCTCCCTCTGGTGGACGTGTGTACAAACCATGGCAGCCCGTGAGGATGGCCTTGTCCCACTCCCGCTCTTCCTACTGCCTGCATGGACAAGAACTAACGAAGTAGTCCCCAGAGCTACTGCTTTGATCTAGCCTGAGGAAGGAGGTTGTCTGTCATTCTTTCAAGTGTATACCAATGTTCTGCCACTTCTTAATGTTTCATTTTATTCTTGTTTCTTTGCATGGATGCATGTGTCCTTGATGAATATTGGGGTTCAGAGGATGACACATCTCTTTTCCTTTGTTGCCTCTGGAAGCAATAGCTCATAGATTAGTTTTGTGTGGGGTGACGGAGAGAGTGGGGATGTACTCGGTATATAAAAACACACTTGCTACTGCACTGTGTTACTAATTCATTTTGTGCTGTGTCCCTCTCGTGGCTGTGAAAGTACCTATGGGACGTGGAGGTCTGGATGTGTGACAGTTGCTGCCTCTTCCCCCACCTCTGTTGCGTTTTGGGCAGTAGAGAAGCAGAGTCAACAGGGGCAGGGTGTTTGGGCGGAAGAGATGGGGAAGCAGGGAGGTGTACTAATGTTTGTATATATGTACATATCTGTTCTCAGTGCTCTATTGCATTAATTCTTTGGGTACCCAGACTGGAAGGTACCTAACGGACCATAGAGTTTCAGATGTATAACGGTCTCCCCTTCTCCTTTCCCTTATTGCCTGTTTGGGCAGTACCTCCTAGAGTAGCTCAAGTTTTTTTAAAATTTCTTGCCAGTGTAGGAAAAGTGGTTGTAGAATAAGAATATATACTTTTAAAATGTATATAAATGTTTTTATAGGTTTTTTACTTCATATCTGTCCTTTACATGGATATATGAAGAAAATTGAGGATCATTCTATGACAAGTCTCCTCTTCTCCTCCTCCCCATGCTGCCTGTGTGGGCAGTGTCTGTAGAGTAGCTGAAGTTGCAGTGCTTCTGTGGGTATCGGGGTATATACTTTCTTAAATGTGTGTGTATGATTTGCTTCTATTAGAGTATTTCATTGGGTGCCAGTCCGTTACTTGGACATGGGAGTTCCTGAGAAACTGTGGGGCTCTAGATGTGTAACAGCCTGCTCTTCTCCCTTTTCCTTTTGATCTGTGTGAGCAATAATTTTAAAATATTTTGAATTTTTTTAAAGTTGGGGCTAATAGCAGGATATGTGCATTTTTTAATGTGTGTAGTTATGTGTGTGTGTGTATGTGTGTGTTTACTAGTTATTTCATTTTGTACCGAGTCCTTTGCATGGACATAGAGGTACCTAATGAAACCTGGAGGTCCGGATGTATGAAAATCTCCTCTTTTCCCCTTCCCTTATTGCCTCAATAGGCAATAGTTATAGTGTAACATAGATCTTTTTAACTCCACCCACCCAGAAGAATGGGGTATGTACTTTTATATCTGTATATAAATATTTTTGCTCCTTCTTTCTGGCACTTCATTTTGTACCTAGTCCTTTCTGGCACTTAGTACATAATGAAAATCAAGGTTCATTCTATGAAAAAAAATCCACTCTTCCCCTTCCCTGATTGCCTGCCTGGGCAATGGCTAGTAGAGTAGTTGTTTGGGTTTCTTTGGCAAGGATGGGGGTGGGGGGTGGGGGTTCGTGTTTTTTAAATGTATATAAAAATGTGTTACTTTTTCATTCTTGTACTCCCAACCACGTTTTTTGTTTGGACTTTTAGGTATCTAGTATAATGAGAGGCTCGGACTGGAGGTGTGGTCCAGCTTTTTCCCTTCTCCTGTACCCGGGGTGTATAGGGAATAATGTATGATTACTGCAGGGCTTGATTTGCGTTTTTAGTTTTTGTGGTTTTTAATGGGGAATAGTTGTTAGAAAATATTTATATTTCATTACATATGTATATATTAAACTATAATATGTGTATGTAAATGCTTTTGCCCTTTTGGGGCGTTAACTTCATTTTGAATTTGATCCTTTGCATGACTATTTAGATAGTTAATGAACATTGAGATTGACTCTATGAAAAATCTCCCATACTCCCCATTCCTGATTGCCTGGCGGGCAATGGTAGAATAGATGTCTGATTTTTTTTGGGATGCAGGTCTAGATGTATACATACATATTTTTCAATGTATATAAGTATTTGTTATATTCTGTGTGTTATGTCTTGTAGACCCCAGTTCTTTGCTGGGATGTGTAGATACGTAGTGAAATATGACGGTCCAGACGTATGATAACTCTCCTCTGCTCCCCTTCCCTCATTGCCTGTAGGGGCAATCGTTTTATAACTTGGGGTTTTTTGTGGGGAGGGACCTTGGGATGGGTAATGATTAGGGGAAATAGGGCATATACTCCTTTTAAAACGTCTGTAAATATCTTTATCTTATTGATTGGGTACTCAGTCCTTTGCATGGATATAGAGGCACCCAATGAAAATCGAGGATCAGTGTATGACACATCTCACATTCTCCCCTTCCCTTGATTGCCTTCGTAGGCAATGGTAGAATAGTTGTGTTTTATTTACTTATTTGTCTGGAAAGGTTGTATATTTTTAGTATCCTGAATAAGTGCAAATATATTTTCATTTCTTTATTTCATTTTGTATTATTTCTTTGCATGGTTGTGTAAGGACCTTATGAAAATAGTTTCAGAATATGACAGAGCCCTACTTCCTTTCCTGCATATTTTCTCATGTAGCAATAGCTAGTATAGTTCTTTTTGGTTGTTTTATTTCCTAGGAGATCTATATCTATATTTGTCATTTGTTTCTTTTCCCCCTCATTATCTTCCTTTAATATATCCTTTGCCGGGCTCTAAATGTACCTAAAAACACACAGGCTCACTGGGTTCCAGCCATCTGCTGGAAGGTGTGGCAGTGTGCGGGTGTGACTAATGGCAGCAGGCATGCGGCAAGTCAGCCTGCAGAGGACCTTTGGGTATGGTGAGCTGTAAGAGCTAATCGCCCCAGCACTTTCTGGGTTAAGCTGAAGGAGAAGGTAAAAAGGGGCCTCCACTTTTGTAAATATCATAAAGGCAGAGGGCAGTACTGAGTAAAAGCGTGTTTAAACTTCCTTGCTGGTTAGTGTTCCAGTAACGGGTGAGCCACTGAAGCTGATAAGCCAGCAGTAGTGTTCACAGCAACTCCCTTGAAGACCCTGAAGAGTAGCTCCTTTTTGTGGCCTGAAATTTGGATCCATCTACAAAACTCTGGTGCAGTTCCATCAGTAGCATATTCTTGAGTATCCAGTAGAAATGACTTTTATTCTTGGAATGAACCTTTTGAGTTACTGTCATTGCTCTGGTGAACGACAGCATGGACCCTAAAACTAATCCAGAAGAAATTTTTGGCACAAGCCCTTTCTCTCTTTCAACACCCACATGTGGCAGAACATGTCGGCCGCTTCCTACCCACAGCTCTTGTGTGGCTGCACCCTCTCCTCCATTCTCCATTAGCTGAACCATTTTCTGCTCGTTTCTCCCTTTCTTCAGTGCCTGGACTGGTAAATGTTATCTTCAGTTGTACTCAAAAATTTAAACCAATGCTGCCTCCTAACTCTTGTATTTTTGTGTGCATTTCACGCACCCAGGCCTGTGTGCTTGCTTTCAGCATTCTTATATCACATTTCACATTGTCTCTTCGTCCAGCACATGGTAAATGTTATGACTACACATTAGTCTGCAAATCAAATCGAATGCATGTGTAAGCCTCCTTCCCTCACTCCCTCCCTTCCTTCCTTTTAGCATTTTAGCATTGTTTGTTTTGTTTTCACATGTATAGTGATGCTGAAGATTTGCCATATCATTATTTAAGAAACATTGAGTGATAGGACTCCTAGAAAATTTTCAAAATGTTATTTACTATATCAAACTCTCAGGTTCTAGTGTTGAAAAATTAGCCTATATGTTGCTATTAATTATACCTGCTGCTGTAGAAAAAATAAAGTTTATTCATGACACATTTAACTTTGATCCTAAGTAAGAGAAAGGGGGCACCTTTTTGGAATTAGTCATGGTAGTCATTAGTGATATTTTTGAACAGTTCTTAATTTGAAATACTTCAAAGGAAGTAAAGGTCATGGCTTAGCTGAATGAAACGCTCCAGAAGTCAGACTGCATAAACCATCAGTACAGTAATACATTTGTGTGTATGTGTATATAAAATGAGAATTACAGCATAATTGGAGTATTTGCATTAATCAACAAGCTCGTGTTGAGACAAACCTTAGTCTCACGGCTGCCTTGATTAAAGCCAAGTGTTCCACGTTGCTGTGAAGAATAGTCTCCTTCAATACTTTGGAAAGTAATTACTCGGAAAACTGTAAATGTATTACATTTTTGTATTTAAACACCTATAGAGATCTTTAATCCCTTCAGTCTGAGCTTGTGGATGGAATTCTAAATTTGTATCATAAAAATCTTCTTTTGTGAAAGATTTTGAAAATATGTATATATAATGTTTATGCAAATTGTGTTGTTTCACTTGTAAAGGGAAAGGCTTATTTTTCTTTATATTTCTGATAATTTGTTTTGCATATGACCAGCACTGATTGAAAGGCATGTGTAACTGCAAACACTGTTGCTTTTTTTGTGAAATAAAAAGTATTTAAATACAAATATTGTGTCCACGCCTCAGATTTTAAAAAATACAGCTATAGTGGTGCATCCTCTCAGATTATGAAAGGAAAGCTCTATATTGTCTGTCCTAATTCTCTTCCTAGCTTTCCAGTACCCCCAAGTACTTACTGCATATAACCTGAGGTTTCTCAAACCTACACTGTTGACATTTGAGCTGGATAATTCTTTGTTGTCGGCAGCTAGCTGTCCCGTACATCATCGGCCCTTACTGATAACCCTGGCCTTTAATGCCATTTGCAACTTGAAGCCACTAGATGCTATTAGTAACTCCTCTCCCATACCCATTGTTGTGACAGCAATGACAATCGGACTGAAACAGTTCTTGCAAACACTCAACCCTCTAGGTAGCAGTAAGTATGGTAATAATACGTACTTGAATCCAAAGGAGACATCCAAATGAGAACTGCTTATGCCGGCAAAGCCAAGAAGCACACTGTGTTAGACTGAAGATACAGCATTCCTTGCTTTGATTCACGTATAGCTGGAGTGTGCAGCATTTTTGAAGGGACACTGCCACAGTTATGTTCCTGGTCAGGTCTCTATAAAAAGGGGATTATTTGTCCTATCCCACTAAGTAGTCCTGAGGGAGCATTGAGAATTTCTTAGGCTTCCAGATATGAGTACTAGGAAACAATTGAACTAAAATCCATTCTAAGTCTTTTGAACACTTGGTTCCAATAGATTTTTTTGGATGGAGAGTAATAACCTTTTCCCTATTTTCCAAAATCACTTGGAGAACTCATAGTACACAAGAATTTGGTTTAGTTATATATATATTTATGTTGTTTCCCTTCTCCCAGTTCTCACTATAAAGCTTCCCCTCTCCCAACACACACAAAATCAGCAGTTTTTACTAAAACTAGTGTGCAAGTTACAGTTGACTTAAATGCTGTAGAGGTGTGTTTTATTATCAGAGAGCAAAAATTACTTTTAAGCTTTCATCCCTTCTAGATTCAGTAATTGGTGAAAAGTTTCCAATGCTTGTGCTTTTATACTTTTTTTTCTTTTTTGATGAATGACATCCAGTCAACTGGCCAAAGTCTTGTTGAAGCTAAATACACATTTGGGAGCCTTGTGAATTTTGTTGGCTGAGCTTAATTATATTTGAGACTTTTATTTACACACATAGTAACTTCCAACCTCAATTTCACACTCATAAAAGAATGTCATAGCATAATAAAATAGAGTTATTAAAGTTCAACTGTTGACAAACAGGCAGAACCAGGAGGCAGTAGAGTGAAAGGAAGTCTGGAGAGGAGGTCACATCAGCACAGGAGAGTCAAAAGGTGTCAGTGTGTTGTTAGTTATGGAGCATTTCCATACCAGACAAAGGTGAACACTGAATGTTTGCTGATACTGTTGCTCTTCTCCCTTGGGAATGTAGTAGAAGAGATCCTTAGATGCTATGTACAGGATTTGGATTCAGTAGCTGTTTGTATCCTCACATTCTTTGTCTCAAAGATGTCTGCATTTTTTAATTTCAGCAAAAATATAGGAATATTAGTTATGATTTAAAGGGTAATGATTTCAAGAAATTAAAATGTTTGAAAGGTGTTAGAACATAGACCAGCATCGATTAGGAAAGGATCTGTTTTCTGGTCCAACTATTTTCCACCTAAAGAGAGAGTTATTAATTCTTTTTAATCTTAGTTTCCTCTACTAAGAATCAGGATACTACTCACTTAACCTTGTGGGATTGTTAGCATTAAAATATCTGTAAATACTCCTAGTACAATGTCTGGCACAAGCGTAGTTAACTGCTGTTGCCCACTGCTTTCTGAGATATTTGGATGCAATATCTTCCATTACCGATGGAAATAGATTTTTTAAATTGAATAAGGTTGTATAACTTGCCAATTAGGATTACAGAAATACAATCTGTTATGGTTTGTGTCTAGATGTACCCTCAAAGCCTCATGCATTCCTAAGTGGGGCTTTTTCAAAGGTGGTTGGATCTAGAGGGTATGACAGTGATTAATTTACACTGCAATGCTAGGATCAAGGGCACTAGGATTAACAATGTGAGTCCTACCTACCCTAAGTAGCCTGGATAAGATATAAGGGCTAGAAAGAACTGGTTGTCCCTCACTTGCTTTGCTACCTTCTGCCCACCATGAACTATTTCTCCTCTGCAATGCCTCTCTGTTAGGCCAGACTGCCTTCGAGTCAGCCAGTTATGGACTGGAACCATAGAAACTGTGAACCAGATAGACCTTTCCTCCTTTAACTTCGGCTGTTAGGTGTTTTGTCTCGGCAATGAGAAAACTAACTACGACAGAGTCTACTTTTTATAAATGTAAGCCTTAAATTTGCCAAGATTTGATTTGGTTAGAGGTGTTACAGTTATACTGGTTTCACAATGGAAATTTTGGTTCATTATAAGTATAAAACTTAAGCCTGAGTCTTCTGATCTACAGTGTGAGTAGTAAAACAGTTTGCAGTAAAAACATGAGGCACAGATAAATGGGAAAATAAAGCCAGTGCTTCATAGGTGGTCAATAAATCTTTCAGTTTACTTGTCTCAAATACCCAAAAGAATGAAATACACGCATCTCAGTTCTAGTAAGAAAACACTTGCAAATTATGCGTTAGCATGATTCAGAGATATTCACCAAATCTTTTAGGATCTCTGAATATTAGTGTTTTAAGTAACTTTCCATATGACCAAGTCTAACTCCTTCTGGTACACAGACTAAGGGCACCAAAGATTGCACCTTAGCTAAAATCCCACATAATAACATTTATATGTGTTTAGAAACAGTTTGTATCACATCTGAGAAGTGCTATACTGTTTACATGATATTTCCTTGGAGAAAATAATACTGGAATTTGCTACTGAAAAAGGTATATATTTCATTGATGTTGAGTGTGGAGCTAAATTGAACTAAATTTTTTAACACAACAATGTGATAATGTGAATGATTCAGATATTGTGGTCTCAAAAGAGGAAGTTTTTTTAATATGTTTAAATTAAGGGTATTGTACTAAAATTCCCTCATTGGAAGATACTAGTATCATTAGGTTCAGACAGACTGTCACCACCAAGACGGATGTAGCAGGGTGAAAGGCTGGTTACTATTGGTGAAGTGACAGGTGCCATGATGTTTCATGATCTGGACAGATGGAACATAAATATAAGCTTCACTGAACAGGTAGAAAATTAAAATGAACGAAATAGTTTGAAGCCAGCCTGAGGTAGACCTCTGTCCTCAGCCATACATTACTGTTGTTTTTGGTTTTTCAACAGATCTACTGTTACCAAATAGGGAACTTAAAGAAGTTCACATTTATGAGAAGACAGATAATATTAAAACAAAGAATTTCAAAATCAATGACTATGCATTGGCTCTTTCCTGAGAAGGCACATTGTGGATGTACAATGCCCTGCATGTATGTCTATAGTCTTGTATCTTCCCTGAAAAGAAAATTTAGCACCGCTTCAAGATTCCTTCACAGCTGAGTAGGGTGGCACAAGCCTGTAATGTCAGCGCTCTGGGAGGCTGAGGCAGGCAGACTGCACTTTCAACACCAGCCTAGGTAATTTAGCAAGAAACTGTCTAAACAAAGCAACAAAAACAAAGGGATGTATGTCAGTGCAAAGGCCTTGGGTTCACTTCCCAGTACCACCAGCAAAACAAAAATTCCTACCTCCAAGTGCACTAAAGCCAAAGCATTAGTTAACAACACAGGTTTTCCGAAGACATTACCTTGTAGAGTCTAAGAACATTTACCCTCCCATGCCACACAGACGGCTTCATTCTCAATTCTCTTCTCCAAAGCTTCTTTATCTGGCCACTTCTAGATTTCTGGAATATCGTTTCACCTGCTTTTCACACACACACACACATAGGCCTTGCTGACTTCTCGCTCCTGCCGCTAAACATCCCCTGACTTGACTTCTTTCTGTCCTTTGGAACATTGCGCCTCAGTGTCTACTTCCATTTGCACATGGCCAAATGCATCAGGAGTGCAACAAAACTCGGGGCCTGGAGGTAGCCACTGGCCCCACAAGTTTAGAGCAGCACCCTGCAGCCTTTCCTGCCATTGGACATAGTACTTCTGGGAGTTTGGCTCCTTAGTGCCAGCAGCTTATCAACTACTTACATCGAACACGTTGTACTCGGGAAACTTTATCTCTTTCAATTGGCAACAGATTTCTCTTCTGAACTACGCTTTTCCAGGCTAATATGAAAATTAGTGTTCAATAACTGAGGACATCCTGACTGTGGGTGAGAGGAAGCAGCCATAAATTGAGAAGAAGAGAGAAGCCAAGGCATACTTGTAAATGTCCTTCATGGATCATGTAGTCAGGAAATATTGCCTCTGCCATGTGTGTGCTGGATGGGCACGTGAGGCTCAGCTGTCATGGCAGCACTTGGCACAGGCAGGAGAATGCCAGCTGGGTTTTATAAACACTTGCTGCGTGGAAGATGTGGAGGGTTGGAGCCTCCTCCATTCATGAGGAGCAGAAGCAAAGAACATTCTAGCAGGAGACTTATGCTAAGGCACCGGTGTTGCTTCAGCCCACCTGGAGCCAGCACACCCACCTGAGAGGGCTGGACTTGGGGGCCACTCATGCCAGATTCCCCCCCTGCACATGTGGGTGTGCAGTGGAAGACTCGAGAACCTTTCAATAAGATGCTGCTTACATGCCATGTGTAACAGCTGTGTCACTGGGGACCAAAGAGAGACACTGTTGATCCGCTGAGTGCCCGCACAGGTGTCCATTCCTAAGGCTGTCCCGAGTGCATAACCAGAGGTGGGAAGTCACTTGCCTGTTTCACTTCCACTCCAGCTTTCCCTTAAGTTCTAGTTAGTAATAAATGGGGTTGGTTCGCCTCAAATTTGAGTCATAAGGATGCTTCTTTGTCTGAGTTCCTGTGTGAGACTAAGCAAGAACAAAGAGAGTGTTTCAAGATAGACTCGGAAGGCAGGGGGTCTTGACTTGCACCAAAGTTTAATAAAAGGATCTATAGTCACCTGTGGTTGAAAGCCTGCAGGCGAAATTCCAGAGTATAATCAATGAAATGTGTCCTGCAGAAAATACACTGTCTGCTTGGTTTTAGATGAAAGGCACCTACCTGCCTCCATTGTTTCTTTCAACTGTCGCACTCAGCCTTGGTAATCAGAGTAGGAATTCTGATCTTTGACCTCTGCAAGGCCCTTGCTTTAAATTATCAGCAGTCTGCTCACACCTTTCCAAGTGTGCTTGGGATACAGCCTCAGGAGGGCTGGGCTGGGGGCGGGGAGGGGCTCTGATGGCTCTGGCCGTGCTCACTGCCCACCGGGAGTGACCAGGAAGTGAGGAATACCTTTCTGTCTGGAGATGGCTTACTGTCCACACAGGCCTCACGGAAGCAGCGCCAGACCCAAACAAAGACCAGAAAAAATTCAATTGAAATGGAAGGAATCTTGGAAAATGTGTTCCTGGTGGGAGGGCGCTAAAGAAAACTACAGTTTGAGGTAGAGTGATGTAAAATGAAAGTCTTTCTTGTCAAACGTTGAAAGGCATGTGTAATTGTACAGAAACCGTACCTCTTCCTGTAAAGTTGCTGAGCTGATTTAGGGTCTGATATAGGTAATCTAGAAATTGTCACCTGCCAGAAAATGACAAGGAAGGGAGACGCACTGTCCTGAGAAAGCTCACTCCGGGAGGAGCTGTGGAAGGCGACACCTTCCTAGGGACCCAGAATGCACTTCAAGAGGAAACAGTGCAAATTTGGTGTCTTCCTAGGGGTGAAAATGCTGTGACAGATCCTACAGAAAAGGGATCTGTGAGATGAGGCTCCTTGTAGGGCAGACAGGAAGGATGCTCGTCTTCGAAGTGTTCCTTATTGTCTTGGAGATGTTATCCTATGAGCAGGGGCAACCCATACTTAGGCTAAAGTACAGACTGGGTTTGCCATGAAAAGTAACTCTGAATGTAATCATGCCTGAGATATGGAAGAGAACTACAGCTCAGGCCCCTCAACCTGCAGCTCTACCAGGACCATTTCTTCTTTTACTCCTTAACAGGACAATTCAGAAAAACAGTTGGCAGGAAAATACAGAAGATGCATTCAGACTACATTAATCATATAAAAGGGAGAGTTATTTAAGAGTATTAGGCATTGGACTCCATGGGAGAAGATAAAACATTGTTTTGTTTTTTGTCGTACCGGGAATTGAACTCAGGACCTTGTGCTTGCCAGGCAGGCACTTATACCACTGAACTATATCCCCAGCCCCTGTTTTTTGTTTTTCAAGACAGGATCTTGCTATGTGGCTCAGGCTGGCATTGAATTCACAGCGATCCTTCTGCCTCAGCCTCTGCAGTGCTGAAATTACAACTGTGTATCACCACATCCGGCAAACATTCTCTGTGATTTCTTGTAGCCCCAGTGTCCTCAAGGGTTTTTTCAGTAATGATATTTTCAGACAGATGCTTCATGACTTGGAATACCAACTTTGCTGATGCTCTATGCATACTATGGCTCGCTTGTGCAGACCCTTCTGGGAGACCAAGAAGCATTCTGGAACATCTCCCTTACTACATGCAGGCTGACCAGTGGCTAGGTGGTGGTGGAGGAAAGCAGGTGGATTGGGATGGGGACAGGGGTAGAAAAAAAGAACAATTGAGCAGGGCAGCTAAAAGAGAAAAAGAATAGGGACAGATGTTTAAGCAGATGCTGGGTGGAATGAGAAGGGAAGAACAAACATTTAAAATAGAAGTTTAGGAAGTGTAGCCAGGTAGTTGTACATGACGTGGCTTCCTGCTCAATTAGTACAGGCCAAATATGGTAAATATCTGCTCCTCTCTTCAACAGTCAGGATTGCTGACAGGGCCAGGGCACATTCTGCATACAACACAAACTGAAGACCAGAATGGCAAACCCATCCCTGCTTGTGAGATTATGATACTACCCTTGACATTACACTGAGCAGCAAAATTCACTCCTTGCTTAAACTGTTTTGGAGATCATACTCATGTTGCTCACTAGGCCTTGTATTTGAACTTCTTTGGCATTGTGTTTTATTGAATTCTCCCATATGTGTGGTAGCTGTAACCTGCTTCATCTCTCTGCCTGGAGAGCTTTCTCAGGTGACCAAATATGAACAGAACCTGTTTATCACAAGCCAGGTACAAAATCAACAACTTGCCCCACCTCTATCTATGAATAGTGAGGCTCAATTATCTGTTGAATATAATAGGATGAAGGAAGCATTAAAGCTTCCTTCAAGGGGTAAACGACACACACAAAAACCAAGAGAGTTAACTTTTTTCTTGGAAGACATTATTTGAACCCTTGATAGCTGGTATCTACTGTTTTAATAATTTAAGAAAAAAGAAAACCCACCATAAAGAAAAATTTACCAAATATTCAAAATGTAATTACACAGTGGTGTCAGTAAATATGGGAAGAGAAGACCTCTGAAAGCTCATGCCTCCATAAAATGGCAAGAAAAAATGGACAAAATTTTTGGGAACCAAATTTTTCAGAAATCTTCAAATTAACCAAAGGCTTATAAGCATCCTAGGGAGTGTTTAGTAAGAAAAAATAGAAGTGGAGTATCTCAGTAAAAATAATGAGATTTTGGCATTTTAACTTACCTCATCCTGTATTACTCAGTTCTGCAGCAGCCTTGAAAAATAACAGCCTGCATGCCTGATAATGCAGGGGGCAGAGTGGACCTCATCCCCAAGGAAATGTCACTTTTTTGCCAGTCTTGGAAGATTATACTCAATTGAGCTATCTCTCTGAATTCAGTGTTTAAAGCCCATGGAGAGAGAAGAGCCTTTATTGAGTATTTTAGTATCTTAATTGGTTGAGACAAATAACTAAGAAACTTAAGAAGAAAAGCTGAGAAATGGGATGTCCAAGGGATTTTTAAAAATCCTAATATATTTCTGGAAATCTAAGAGACTGTACATGTCTGAGGCTATGCATATTGTCCAGAAGAGACAAGAGACACTCTTAGACTGCCATATGTGACTGACTGATGTAGTCTGTAAAAAAAAGAAAGTAAGGACTAGAGGCTGGGGATATAGCTCAGCTGTGCAGCACTTGCCTGGCAGGTACGAAGTCTTGACTTTAATTCCTGGTATCAAAAAAAAAAAAAAAAAATGGAAGTAAGTTCTAATGCAGGGTTGTCAACTGGCTGACAGTATTAAAAATGTGCTCCACATGTACATGAAGCCCCTTGGCAAAGACTGGAAGACATGCGTTCTAGGTGGTTTTTGGTTTTTTTTGGTTTTTTGCTTTTTTATTTTAAAGAGTAAAAGAAGGACAACAAAGCAGTAGGGGGATACACCGAATTACAGACAAAGTGGTAGGACATTATCAATGGTTGTTATTTTACCTATTGGTATCTTCAAAATAGTTTCTCAGGAAAACAAATAGACAAATAATAGTGAGTTACAGACAGAAATGGCAGGAAATTATCAATGATTGTTGTACTATACCCTGGTTTCTCTAAAATGGTCTCTAGGGAAAACAAATAGAGCTATACATGAGTGATCAATCAAATAATCATTGGCTATTCTCAATGGTTGTTGTTGCAAACACATAGTAACAAACATGCATCCATTTACAAAGCAGCATAGGAGCAATAGAAACATTACAGAGTTATGGACAGATTGTTGGGAAATCATCAATGGCTGCTGCAATGCATGTTGGCATCCTCAAAGTGGTTTCTCCGGAAAACAAAGATATGCAAGAAAGATCCAACAAGTAGTTACAGTCCAAGGGTTGCGAAAAATAGCGGGTTACCTCATCAGTGACTCCCCTCACTGACGTGTGAGGGCTGGAAGGAAGGCCAGGACTGAAAAGAAGGACCGAGAGACCAACACCAGTGTCCAGCCACGGGCAGTCCACTTTTTCTCTATACTCATGATTTCGCGGAGCTCCTCCTTCTCCATGAAGGCGGTCCTACAGAATCTGAATGTCGGGCACCCATGTAATCCATGAAGTCTCGGTGCAGACCTCTCCAGAGCTCTACTCGCCCCTGCACCGTGGCCTGTAGAGTTAGGGGAAGAATGGCCTCCAAGGAGTCTCCCCAGGTATTGCGCAAGGTCCTCCTGGTTTCCGGCTCCCGAATGGCTCTCACGTCCCCAGTCAGCTCGACCTCTGAGTCGTCGGGTGTCGGTATCTTGTGTTCACCAAGTCCTTGTTCATCAGCTGCTGCTCCGCTGACTCCGGACCTTTCTGGCTCTCAAGGTCAGGGCCAAGAGCGACCCGCCGTGCGGCATGTTTTCCCAGAGGTTTCTCTATGTCGGGATGGTTCATGCATGTCTCCGGGCGGGCCTGCTGTGTCCGTGCTTCTCTGTGGCATGGCGATTCTCAACCGCACGGAGTCGGCCAGCCCAAGGCCGGCGCGCATCGCCGCACTGCTTCCAGGGTGCTTGCTGTCTGCCTTTCCTGATGCCAGCGCTGCTGGGTCTGCGCCGGGCCCGCGAGGTTCTAGGTGTTTAAGGAAACCTGTGATCACTGTGCTACTAAGTAAAGACTTCAGTGTCCACACACGATAAATATACAAACTTTAGAGAATTCATGAAAATCACCAGACAAATTAGTATAACAAGCAGTAGCAGCAACAGCAACAAAATATTGGAGGGGGGAATCTGAGTTCCAAAGTGTCACATGCCATTTGAATCTCCAGTTTCAGTAACAACAACAAAGAAATGTACAAATAAAAAAGAAAGTAGAAGTTATATACAGGAATAACATGCATGTTATAGAAACTGCTGAACTTTTAAAGAAATTATAAAATCAGAAGAAAATATGAGAATAATGTATAATCAAATAAGGAATATGAACAAAAATTAGAATTATAGAAATAAACCAAATAGAAACTCTGGAGTTGAAAAATACAATAACTGAAATGAAAAATTCCCTAGAGGACCTCAGAAGCAGATCTGAACAGGCAGAAAAAAAGAATTTGTAAATTTGCAGTTAGTGAAATTGACACTATCTGATTTGAGGAAGAGAAAGAAAAAGAATGATTTTTAAAAGGTCTCAGAAACCTGTGGGACACCGTCAAATATACCATTAGAATTATAACATGAGTTCCAAAAGAAGAGGAAAGAAAGAGGCAGAAATAATTTGTTAATAAATAATGGCTGGAAACTCCACAAACTTAAATAAAAATTTGATTCACACTTCTAAAAAGTTCTATGATTATGGTACTTTTATATAATGGAATATTACTCAGCTATAAAGAAAGATAAACTCGAGGCTTTTATAGGTAAATGGTCATAACTAGAGATCATACTCATAAGTGAGATAAATCAGACCTGCAAGTGCAAGCACCGCGTTGTCTCAGTAGTGTAAAACCTGAAAGAGTTCATTTAAACTCGGAGGTATGATAGACATTGTGAAACGATAGGAAAACACTCAAGGGTAAAGGGCAACTGGGATGTGGGAAAAGAGAAGGGAAAGAAGGAGAAATTTTGTATGTATGTATATACAGTTGTTCTACTGTCTTCTATTTCTTTGCTGAAAGAAACTGTTAATGAGTCTTCTACTGTCTTCTATTTCTTTGCTGAAAAAAAACTGTCAATGAGTCCTTGATTGATCAATATTGTATGTCTCTATCTGTTTTCATGAGAAACCACTTTGAAGATATCAATATGTAATACAACAAGCATTGTTAATTTCCTAACACTTTGTTTGTAACTCTGTATTGTCTGTACTGTTCTTTTGCTATTTTGTAAAAGGCTGTCTATCTGTTAATGTTTTCCTCCTTTTATTTTTAAAATAAAAAAAAAATTCTATGAATAACAAGTAAGGTAAATTCAAAGATATCCACATTTAGCTACAGCATAAACTGTCAAAGGCAACAGATAATGAGAAAATATTAAAAATGGCAAGAGAGAAGCAGCTCCTCCCACATATAAGGAATGCTCAATAAGTTTAACAGCTGATTTCTTTTCAAAAGCTATGGAAGCCAGGAGTGTGATGACATATTAACAACATGAAAGGAAAACAAAGTCTAACAAGAATTGCGTATGTCACAAAAATAAAGGAGAAATTAAATTATTCCAGATGGACAAAAATTGAGTTTGTTTTCAGCATAGCTTAGAATTACTAAAGGGAGTCCCTTGGGCTGAAATGAAAGGACACCAGACAGTACCACTAAAGATATAATTTACTATTTACTAGGTAAATATGAAAGACAGTACAAACATTTTTATTTGTAATTCTTTTTTCTCCTATCTGATTGAAAGTATAACTGCATAGTACAGTAATTATGAATGAAAACTTATTGGCTCATTTTATCTGTGTGGGTTGTAGAACTAATATTAACTCTATTTGAAATTAAAACTAAGATTGTAAAAAATGTTAAATTAATAACATCTTCCATAACAGAAGAAACTGATTACATATTAACATAAATTACACTTCTATGACAAATAACTACATTTTCCAAAACAGAAAAATCCATTGTTTTACATTTTTGCAAATCACTTCCAATGTCTAGCCTAATAGAAGGCAGCTGCATTCTCAGATCTGCTTCTCTATTCAATCTATTGTAATTTATATTTTTAGTTGAAGTATTGTGTCTCACACAAATATGTAGTTGGATAAGGGAGGAGCACTTCCATAAGCATTCCAGATAATTGTTGGTGTTCCATTTGGATCATCAAAACTCAACAAATGGTCATTTCTGAAAGGTTAGTTGCATTGTAGAATCTGAAACTATCACAGTGAATTTTTATCCTCTGTCTATTTAAAAACAAATGGTATATCCTTGTACCTTAAACAGATGTGTTACTTGTGAATCCTTTTGAAAGATCAGGTAGTGGTCATTTAAAAATCTTTGGCTCAGAGTTATGAAGATCATCCAAATAGCTACTCATTTCTTTACACACTATCAAAAAGAAAACCACATTCATTAATTCTATCACTGTCTGATGAAGTAAAAAAGTTATAGGTATTGGGAAGTTTTATGCTTACAGATAAAAGATTTCCAGAGGACTAATTTTGTTTCTTTGAGTGTTCAAATGTTATCATTAGCAACAAATACTTTACCTTGTTTCCCTTGAAGTAACAGCTCAATTTGTTAATTAATAAAATCTTAAATTTTAATGAACTTTTAATTTTGAAATAATTTTAGTTTCATTGGAAGATGCAAAATTAGTACAAGAGAGACCCTGTACATCCATCACTCAGATTCCTCAATGGCTACATCTTCCATAATTATAATATAATATCAAATGGTGTAAGGTATATATAGTTGTTTATTATTTCATCACATGTGTAGACTTCTGTAATCACAGCCAAGACATAAAACCTTTTGACTACAAAGATCTTTGTGGATCCCTTTATAGTTAAATCTGTCATTCTCCCCTAACCTCTCACATACATTAACCTGATTTCCATCTACATAATTTTATTTCTAGAATGTTACATAAATTAAATCATGTAGTATGTAACCCTTTAAGCATGGCACTTTCCATTTCTCATAATGCCTCTGAGGTCTGTCTAAGCTGTTGCATGTTCCAGTACCTTGTTCCTCTTTATTGCTGAAGAGTATTCCTTGGTATGAATGTACCAGGTTTCCTCAAGAGGGGATTTTTATTTATTTCCAGGTTTAACTGTTCCATTTCAAAACCTTAATTTGCACTTCCCTAATAGCTGAATGTCTTCTTACGTGCTTATCAGTTCATTAATTTTGGAAAAAGTATCCACTAAGATGCTGATATTTCACAAAAGCCACAATATTTCACTGGTCTTTCAAGTATAAATGGTGCTCCATGAAGAAAAGTGCATAGTTCAGCTCACATCTTAAATGTGCAAGTACACTATCTGGAGATAACCATCTATTTCTGGAAGAAACAGAAGAGCCTTGAGAGTACTTTCCAATTCACCATGAAAAATATTAAAAAGGTATCAACTCAAAGGTTAAATTTGATAAGATTGCTATATTTTACTGTGGTATCAAAGACATTCTTTGAAACAGGTGCTGTTTTAATTAAACTTCATTTTAAAAACCATTTCAGGGGCTGGGGATTTAGCTCAGCAGCAAAGCACCTGCCTGGCAAGTGCAAGGTTGTGAGTTCGATTCCCGGTACCGGAAAAAAAACTAAAAAAAAACAACAACAAAAAACCCCAAACCATTTTATACTTACAGAAAAATTTGAAGATAGTACAGAAAAATACATGTACCCATACCCACTTATTGCTATTTCAGTACTACCTCATGTTTGTGAAGAATGAGAAGAATGAGATGACTACTTACACAGTTTGGGTGCCACTGTGCTGACTCATTCTAAGGCATCAGCAGTTTGACCAGCACTGCTTTTCCACTGTGGGTGCAAACGTCAACACAGTGAAATAAAAATAGTTTGAAAATTAGTTCTGAGCCCAGGATTGTCCTGAAAGAGTTTCGAGTATCTCCAAGGGTCCATAGACTACTCTTTCATTAGAAGTGTATAAGTACCTGCTGTATGTTATTATCAAATCCAGAAGAAGGGAATCAGCAATATTCTAGGAGACAGAAGAAAGTGAAAGAAGGAAGGAGGGAGAGAGGAAGAAAGGAGAGAGATCTCACTGAGAAAACCCAACAGTTATACCATTCTCATCCCTTTCCCCACATGATCCTGGTCACACCACTTTTGCTGGAAACCTCTGAATGATGGGCTAGGTCCTACCTGTAAACTACAAATGCCCAACGTTGCCTTGATACACCTTTCTTAGAGAACTTGGTACACAGAATTGTGGGTGGGTAATGTGTCTGCCTGTCATCAAAGTTGATTGGACGGGGGATGAAAACCTAGTGCTACAGAGACCAATCACAGATTGGACAGATTCAATCAGGTTCTCCAAACCTCATGACGTGGTCATAGAAGAACTCAGTGCATTAACTGAGAGTGGCTGCAGGGGCTGAATGTATGAAGCTAAGTGGTAAGGTGCCCTCTGAGGCAAGGATACACTGAAGCAGTGCTGGTTTGCCTGAGACTGTCCTGGTAGAGCACTGCAAGTTCTGTCCCAGGAATCCCCTCAGTCCCAGTCAAACTCGGTGGTTGGTCATCCTACATAGGCACCATTATGGAGTAGCTACAAACAAGGGGTGATCGAAATATATGGTGAGTGTTTAAATTTAAAAATAATCACAGTAAGAGATATATTGCCACCAAAATGTCCCCTCTCTCTTTGAACACACTCATCCCATCCTTGTTGCTGCTCTGGGAAGCTGTTCTGGAAGTCCTCTTCTGTGTGTGTCTTTGATTGTTCTGTCATGGCTGTCTGGATGTTCTGAATCAATTCAAAATGTTTACCTTTCATGGTCATTTTGACTTTGAGGAAGAGCAAAGCTGTTGCATAGTGCCAGATCTGGTGACTGAGGTGGATAAGAACACAGTGTAATATTTAGGTTAGGTTGCATTTCTATTGGCTGGCACTTAGCAGCAGCATTCACTTATGACAAAATTTTGTCGTAAGACACTCACGAAAGAGAACTGATTCGGAAAGTGGCAGAGCAGTGGGATACGCTTGTTTGAAGCAGGAGGGAGTATTCTGAGGTGGATTAGTGGCAATGCATTTTTTACTATAAAAATTTTGTTTTCTTTTTGTGAATTTCTAGGTTCTTTTTCCCTTTTTATTTTTATTAGTGCATATTTTCAGTGCATAATGATTACACTCATCTTGGGGAATGAAGACGTATACTGCATCTTAATTCTTTTTGCTCCCCCTACACTCCCCTCCTCCCCCTCCCCTCATCTCCTGGTTCAGTTTGCATCTGAGAAAAAATTTCTCCCTGAGTCCTATTATCTTTCATTTTTGTTCTTTATTTATAGTTTGTGTAAAATAAAATAAAAAAATTAAATTATTTATAGTTTGTGTTTTTCATGTAAGAGAAACCATGTGATATTTAAGTTTGTGGGTCTGATTTATTTCACTTGATATTATGTTTTCAAGGTGCATCCATTTTCCTACAAATGACTCAAATTTATCTTTCCTTATAGCTGAGCAGTACTTCATTGTGTATAAATACAACATTTTTAAAGTATCCATTCATTGGCTGACAGACATACAGGTTTCCAGGATTTAGCTAGCATGACTTATACTGCTCTAAACATAAGTATGCATGTATTGGTCTAATATGTCTTTAATTCTTTCAGAAAGAAACACAGAAGAGGGATAGCTGAGTTGAATGGAATTTCTATTTTTAGTTTTTTAAGGAATCTCAGGCTGGTGATATAGGTCAGCGACACAGTGCCTGCCTGGTAAGCACAAGGTCCTGAGTTGGATTCCAGGTACCAAAAAAAAAAAAAAAAAAAAAA
>NW_004955418.1:15592732-15615475 GCF_000276665.1 Chinchilla lanigera | reverse complement strand
TAACCAAGTCATCCCTAACAAAGTTGTTGGGTAAGATGTTAGAAGTAGTGAGGAAGAGGCCAGTTGGAGGATGTTTCAGCTTAAAGAATCTATGACTCTTTCTCTCGGTGCATGAAGGACTCCCTTTTTTATAGCACATCTGTCTATGTCCACCTACCTGTGGAGTCTGTGCGAACAGCAACATATAGAGATCTTAATGACCGAGAAGAACAAAATTAGAGACACTTTTAGATGAGGAAACTTTCCATTCTTACTCTACGAGTTTCTTTTTAATTTGTATGATTTTGTGTATGTTATAAAATTAAGTTCCCAAATAAGATACATTTTGTAGGAACACACATATAAATAAAAAAATAACATTAAATACATTACAACGATTGCCTGTTGGGAGAAAAGAGGTGAGTGGAAGTAGAAAATGGAGGGGGGGTGTTGAAAATACAGTAAGATAAAAAAAGACTACTCCTGACTAATTTGAAGATTTGCAATGAAATAATAATTCTAATTTTTTAAAAATAATCATTTTACTTTGCAACTCAATAGACACAAATATTTAGGTGTAACAAATGTTTCTCAAATTATTCAGTATCTTCAGTGTTCTCTAGTCTTACTCCATTTGTTTTATAATGTTCACAACATACTCAGTTGATTTCAAATCTTCCTAGTGTCACAGGACATATAGTTGCCAAACTTTATATCACACCTCAGTGAAAACTACATGCCCTTAGGAGCACATCATCCCAGGGCACTAAATTTCTTTGAAAAAGATTCCCAAACCAGTCATACACAGAAATGTTTGCAGAGAACAGAAACAATTTGTATTTTTTTTCCACTTTATATACAGGTACATTTTTTATTAATTTCTGTTATCTTTTTTATTTTTTGGTGCTAGAAATTAAACCCGGGGCCTCCTACATTCTAAGTAGTCCATCCACAGTAAGCTACATCCCCAGCCACATTTCTTTTTTCTTCATTCTTAAAAAATTGTTGTTATTATTATTATATTAGTGCTGGGATCAAACTCAGAGTCTCATGCATGCTAGGCACACAATGAATTACAACCCTGCCTCCCTACTTCTATTGCTGATTGAAGTTTAGAACTACAGTGTAGTAGGCAAATAATGGTCCCCCAAAGATATCTGCACCCTAATCCCTGGAGCCTGTGAATTTGTTATCTGACATGGCAAAGGAGAATTAAATCCACAGATGGAATCAAGGCAGTTAATCTAGTGACCTTAGAATAGATTATCTAGGATTTTCTGGTTGGGCCCAATGTAATCACAGGGATTCTTAACAGGAGAAGGGGAATGGAAGAGATCAGGGGTGCTTCATGGGAGCAGGAATCCTCTTGTCATTGCCAGGTTTGAGATGGAAGAAGAGGAGAACAACCAAGGAATGCAGGCTGCCTCAAGGAGCTGCAAAAGCCAGGAGGTGACTTCTCCCCAGTGCTTACAGAAAGAAATGAAGCCTAAAACCTTGATTTTAACCCTGTGAAATGCATGGCAGACTTTGACCTACAGATGTGTAAGATAACTGTCTTGTACATTTAAGCCACTAAACTTGTGATGTTTCATTACAGCAGCAAATGCAAAAGTCATACACTTTATCTGTGAGCGTAATTAGAAAAACTGAATCTAAACTTGTTACAAAGCTGTTAACTACAAATCCCATCATTCTTTTTTTTTTGGTTTTTTTTTTTGGTTTTTCTCCGGTACCGGGAACCGAATTCATGACCTTGCGCTTGCCAGGCAGGTGCTTTGCCGCTGAGCTAAATCCCCAGCCCCCAATCCCATCATTCTTAATGCTGCAGAAAGAGATCAAAGTTCCAACCAGTTATTGCAAATCCTAAGTAGAGTTGCAGGGTAACAGAAAAATGAACAGTTGCAGGCACAGCTAGCTGGAGGTTAGACTGACCTCTTCCACACGCTTCCAACCCTGCCTCTCGATACACACTTCTGCTCTTTTCCTTTATGCTTTTTTAAAAATTCCAGATTCTGATTCAAAAGACATGCAGAAATCATCATTCCTGATCATATTCCAATACATAGGAGTTCACTGATGGTAAAAAACAGAGAAAGAAAAGCCCTGAGAGTTTGGTAATATTGAAATCAGCATCTCTGGACCCGCAGATCCATCTCAGACTTTCTAGAAAAATTCACATACACACCTACATTCTCAATTTTGCATGGGGGGGGGTGTTCTGGCCTCTATAATGTTTACAGATCCAAGACATAAGCAGTTCATCTAAATGGATAATTTCAAGATGTCATATTTGATTTTAGCAAGGATAATAAATGTTTTAGAAAGCATTCACATAATGGAGCATGCTAGAAATAATACTAAATATCATCTTTATTTTAATTAAATTTTCTTTGAAAGACTAATGCTATTTTTTTAATCAACAGGAACAAAAATTTTGGTGGACAAGGATGTGGGCTCTGAAATCCTACAATTGCGAGCAATGGGGGAGCAATTCCATCAGCCACACAGCTCCTAAGTGTCACTTTTAGCAGAAGCAACTTGGAAAAGTCAGACATGAAGAATGTAGCCAAGACGTCCTGAGAGAGAAGTTCCAGGTCCTTAACAAGGTAGCAGTGGGTGAAAATGGGTAATACTTTGCTAAGGATTCCCCTGCTGTTTCCAAAATGTTCATACCTACCTCTGTTTGATGATTTTGGTTTTTAATTCTTAATAGGGAGAACCCTAAAAGTTAAAACAAAAACTTGTGTGTGTCACAGCACAGATGATAGGCTGCCATGGGTAAAGCTGGTGATTCCATCTCATAAGGCCACCAAAAAGAACATGGAGTGGGGTGTTCTGGGCCTGAGTGTTATCTTCAGGGAAGCTGCTATAATTGTAATTCTTTTCCAAACTGCTTTCTTTATGATGTGATTCCCAAAATTCTAAAATTGTTTTACTTTCACCATGCTTTTAGAGTTAGCTTAATGTGTTATTCTCCATCCTTCTGTCCATTTTCCAAGAGGGAATAAAGACCAGCTAAGTTAAATAATATGCCCAAGGCATGCCAAAAATAAATGTCAGAAAAGAAACTAAGGTCTCAATGCTTTTATGAAAGAAAGCTAGTGCTTCTTTTGAAAGATGTATTTTTTAGCACTGTAGTACTTACTGTTTATTTCTTTGTTAATCCACAGCATAGTTCCCTTTATATCAGCATAACTAATAAACTCTGCTGTGTTTGAGAACGCTAAAGGATGGAATGAACCTTAACTGTGCCCATGAATTAGAGCATTTTGTGGGATGGCAAATGATGATCAAAAGATTTTTCAAATAGCTTTCATAATTCCCTGGTAAGTATCTGCCCTTTCTCAGTCTACTCATGACAGGTTAACCATGGAGACAGAGAAGCTAAGCTGGAAGAATCTAGAAAAAAGAAATGTAAAACATATGGCTACAGAAATACCCAAAACTTGTAGGATGTGTTCTAGGAACTTTGGAACAGCCCATAGTTAGAAAATCCATGTAGTATAAGAGCACCATTTCACAGCCAATAAAATAGGTAAAACAAATACCTGATGCTTGCTTTGTGTGGTTGTTCATATAATGTAGAAACAATATTTTGATTTTCCTTTAGCGCAGGTATTATGCGTTGTCCCCAGAAATGGAAATTAGAGATGGATGCATGGTTAGACTTTAAATGGAAGGGGTAGAGAGTACTCTGACAGACCCACATTTAAGGGGAAAGTTGGGAAAATGAAGCACTGTTCAAAGAAATACATAGTGAAAAGTACACTTCTAGGGGCTTTCAATCTGAAATGGGACATATTATCAGGAATCCAGGTGGAAGGCACGTGTGTAGGCTATTTATATTCAGGAGGGAGCAGAGTTACAATTCCAGGGGAAAAGATGGGGTGAAACAGAGTAACAGATGAGCTTGGTCTTGGGGAAGACTGGATATAGCTTAGGGGTTCATCTCATGGCAGAATGCAGCTTGGTATGATAACAGCTAAAGCACTATACAGCCTGGCCAACTTGGACAGTACAAGGTAAGTTATGGACCAAAACCTTCACAAACTGTAAGCTAAACAAATCTTTCCTCCTTTAACTTTGGGTGTTGGGTATGTTGCTTCTTCAATGAGAAAAGTAACAAAGACAGGCACTCGTAGGAGAGGAAGCTACTCACTCACGGTAGCCACAATTTGAAATAAAGAGAGAGAGGGTCCAAGATTCCCATATCCTGTTCAAGGGCAACCCTCCAATGACCTAATTTCCTTCTGCCTGCCCCTCCTACTAAAGGTGCTACCACATCCCAACAGTGCCTCCGGCTGGCAACCAAGACTTTAGCACATGAGTCTCTGGAGCCATTTAAGATCCGGGCCATAACAGGCTGGTACGAGGAACAGGCGCCTGCCAACCATTGGTTCATGATTGTCCCCAAATGCTTTTGCTTATAAGTAATCCTTTAGATGATGGCATTGTTGCTTTAGAGTAACCATTTGCAAACATCTATACACTCATTTAACTGGGAAGAATACTCTTTGTGAATTCCTACCAATCACCTTATTGTATTTCATTAGTATTTTAAAAGCTGGGCTTTGAGGAAAAGCTTTTTAATTTAGGTGCAAGAAAGAAGAGTTGAGAACAGTGATTCCCACAGTTTCCCACTAGGGACCCCTTTGGTCATGTCACATGTTCCATCCTTCCATTCCATCCTTGCAACCTCGATCTTAAAATACTAGTTGTAAAATGTTGATGTGTAACATCCATTTAATAAGAATTGTACTATTCTTAACCTCATCCACCCTTCACCGACTTCTGTGTGCCGAACTCCTTTGCCCTGGCAGGTTCCTATTAATTTGGTGATGCAGATAAACCTAAGCCAGGAACTCTAAATTTATAGTATACGAAACACAGTACAAGTGCCATGGTAGATGCCAGAGGCTACTGGTGAGCAGGGTAGGCATCATAGCGCACCAGGGAACCTTGGTTCCCAGAGAGCCACTCCCTTAGACAGGAAGGAACAATTCAAAAATGCCAGAGTCCCTTCTGAGAAGGGTGTAGTCAGTCTTAGCAGATATTCTGGTTAAAAAGAAACACTCCAAAACAAAACAAAACAAAAACCTTCTCAATTTCTAGGTGTTGGCTGCATTTCTTTTGAAAAGCACTGCATAGACCAAACCTAAATTTCTGCGGATAGATAGAGCCTGTGGATTAAAAATTTGAGACCCTCAGATTAGATGCCTTAACAGGAAGTCTTTACCCTAAGATCATTTATTGAAATTTGTTATCATACATGCTTTTCGTATAGAAGCTTAATATGATTTAGTAAACTGAGTAAACATTCCTTTTCTGACATAAAAATGCTAAATATCTCAGTTTTCTAAGAAATCCCAGCATTTCCTCTAAGGGAAACACAGGGTTAAAGCATCCAAGTGTTGCTCCATCAGCAGGGGAGGACTGGCTCTGTCACAGCAAAGCCATCTCCATGATGAACTAGGCGTAGTTTGTACACAGAATTAGATTCTTGCCTTGCCTCCCACCTGCACGCACACATCTCTTTCTGTACAATGAATATCAAACGCTGACCTTTTCTCTGTTAGGCCCAAAGGTCCACAGGATTTTCTCCTCAAAATCTGTTGGAGTGTAAATGTTCCCAGGAGCTATGAAGATTTGCAGATGAAAAAATTTGCCCACTCTTAGGTCCTCTGAGCTCTGCTTGTGTTGCTGAAATCCGCACCTTAATCGAGCTGATCCAAAGCCACTCTCTAATGCTGGCCTCCCGAGTAATCTAGGTAACCTGAGCTCCCCAGCTCTCTGGCCAGGCCATACAACCGGAAGGAAGCCATTTCCTTTCCCTTGGAGGTAATGCACATCAACTGGGCAGGGCCACATGTTCAAAGACTGCTGCAGCCTTGTGCATGGGGGTGACACAGGCCTAGTAGGAGCCCTTTGAAATGCCAGGGCAAGCTGCAGGCTGGCTGAGCAGGCACTCAACCATGCAACATCTGGAAGCCATTAAGGTTGGCAATTTCTGCCTGAGGGACCGAAGTGCCTTTACATTGGCAGGGCCAAGGACTTGGCTCACATTTGATCATATTTGTGAAGGGATGCTGAAGGGAATTTGAAGCAAAGGAGGTGAGCCTTTCCTCCAGGGCCCTGTTTCAGGATGGCACAGCCTGCCTGGGGAAGTCATTAGGTGCTGTGTTACAGGGCTCCCTGTCAACATTATCACACTTCTGTCTATCCAGGAATGGTGTCCACAGGATGCAGGGTCATTTGGTGAGAATTTCCTGGAGGGAAAATGGCTTGTCACAGGAAGGTATTCGAACAAGACTGATGGTACAATTTCCTTCTTATTATTCTTACTATTGGTGGTGATGAGGATTGAACACATGGCCTCATGCATTCTAAGCAAGAGCTCTACTGCTGAACTATTTTCCTAGCTCCCCATTATTATTTTTAATGTTCATACTGTTATTATTATTTTTAATGTTTAGAAAAAATACAGGCCATCATTTCTGAGGGCATTTTATTTTGATGACTTCTTTCCATTCTTTCATTGTAAAATGCATGCACAATCATCATAAAGTCACCATCAAATCATAACTTTATTTAAAAGCAAACATTACCCTTCAATGTAACTCCATATTGAATATCATTCATGAGTATGATTAAACTATTGTAAGACAGCTATGATAAAATCTTGAACAGGAAACATGTTTTTTTCTATCGAGACACAGTGTGGAGCAGAGAGTTGGCAATTAGGAGCCAAGGCTTTAGTTCCGGTCCTGCAAATTGCTCACTGAAAACACAATCTGATGGACGATCAATTAAGTTCAGGAATGACTGTGTACACTACAGCCTTAGATGTAAATAATATTTGTGTACTAACAACTCTCAGGTTAAAGAAGTTAAAACTGCATTTTGCGCTATGATTTCTAATGGGCTTTAGGTTTCTTTAGTTTAGTTGCACTAGCACAAGTTTTGTGTCCAGACTTAAGTCAAGGAAAGGGCAATGGAAAGGAGTGCCCATTTTATGTAGTCCAGATGTAACAGTGAGGAATGACTTTACAGCCAAGAGTTCTGGAAACAATTTCTAGTCTCTGGGTTTATGCCAGGGTAGGTCATTCTTGGAACCACAGTGCAGAGGTGATTTCTTGATTCCTCAATCTCAACAGATGTAGGGTGATCTTGGGGCCTATGGTTGTTCCAGCATCATTCAGATTCGTGGTTCTCTGATTATTATTGGGATAACACTTCTTCCCTTAGTAAGCCAGTTCTTCATAGTTATTTTGAAAAGCATTTCTAAAACCCAGCATAGAGGCCACGTTTTTAGCTATTCCAATGATTCCCTGAATTAAATCCCTTTCTGTTTAAAATAACTGGAATGGTGCCTCTACCCATAACTGACTGGTCCTGGTACACTGTGGTTTTCTTGGTCATGCTGCTCTGAAGAACCTTTCATGATTACGTGAATTGAGAGATATACATGTAGCCTTTCTCCTTGACCTACAACAGCTCTTGTTGGTGTTCTGGACTCAGAACCGAAGCAAGGTACCAACCAACAAACACCAAAATGCACGGATCGCCAATTGAGATTTTAGAATGAGCCTCTATTAGCTGGCCAGCGACTGACTGAGAGCCTCCATGCAGTAGGATCAGGTCAGCAGCAAACCAGGTGTGAGAGCAGCTTTTAAGCCAAAAAACCACATCCTGCTTGGCAAGTGAACTCTTTGTGAAGCAGTTTTCCGAGACACTATAGAAACTTTAGGAAACTTACAAGAAGGGAACGATACATTTCAGGGAGTTTCAGGGAGTGGCTAGAATGTGGAATGACGCAGGTGGAAAGGACAAGAGGGGGAGTAATCAGTAATTTTTCGTGTTCTTTGTCAGGCCATGCATGTCCCTTGTGAGGCCTTTACAGTTGGTAGATGTATCTTGTCCCTACTTTTCCTAACAGTAAATTCTCCTCCTAATCCATCAACTCTACTCTCTGTCTTTCAGTATCCTGGCCACATTTCCATGTCTCTGTAAAGAGCTCAGGCTGTGAAACAAAGAAGGAAAATTCCAAAATTTAAGAATTTCTGCTTACTTCAGCACTCAGCATGGTGAGTACTTGATGTGGCTGTGGGAAATCCTTCAGAGATTAATTTACAATAAACGGCAGAGCGTTCAGAGATTTAGGATTTTTCTAACATTATTGAAACAGTATTATTACTTTATGAGTTACATTGTACCTTTGACAAATTGTTTCTGCTTTATGGCACAATGTCATGGGTCCAAGTCATGGGTCACTGTTCCTCATGTTACCAAGGAACCTCCTTTGGGAACTGGCACTGTAGAATTTTCCTTGAGCACTAAGGAAGACAAATAAGTGCAAAACTTAAAAGTTTTGGTTTTTATAAAATTACATCTAACCTCATCTTATTGAAAAGTTTTTGCACATCTAAAGAAATCATCAATAGTAAAAAGAAAACCTACAAATTGGGAAAAAATTTTAGCCGACTGTCCCTGAGACAAAGGACTTTTACCTAGAACATATGAAGAAAAACAAATCAGCCCCCCCAAATTTAAAGGCCCAATCCAAAAATGGGCATCTGAGATGAATACACACTTCTCAGATAAAGAAATACAAATGGCAAACAAATTTATGAACAAATGTTCAACATCATCAGTCATTCGAGAAATGCAAATTAAAAAACAACACTGAGATTCTATCTTACCCCAGTAAGAATGGCTATTATCAAGAAATCAACCAATAAGAAATGCCGGTGAGGCTGTGAGGAAAAAGGAACACTTCTCCACTGTTGGTGGGAGTGTAGACTGGTGCAACCACCGTGGAGATCAGTCTGGAGATTCCTCAGTAGACTAGGACTACAGGTCCCATTCAATCCAGCTATTGCCCTTTTGGGTATTTTTCCAGAAGAACTACAAACATCATACCACAGTGATATATATGCACCCATGTTTATAGCTGCTCAATTTGTGATAGCTAAATCATGGGAACAACCCAAACGCCCATCAACTGAGGAATGGATAAAAAAGGTGTGGTGTTTTTACATAATTAAATATTACTTGGCTATAAAGGCAGATAAACTTGAGGCTTTCATAGGTAAATGGATGCAACTAGAGTTCATACTCATAAGTGAAATAAATCAGATCTGCATGTGTAAATACCGTATTGTCTCATTAGTGTAAGAAACTGAAAAAGTGAATAAAATCTGAAGGGTATAGTGGATACTGAAAGGGAAAGACATGCTCAAAGGGAAGGAACAACTGGGATGAGGGAAAAGAGAAAAAGAAAGAAGGGAAAATATATATATATATAAGTACACACACACATACACACAGAATAGCTGAGAGAGTTGTACTACTGACTTCTATTGCTTTAGTGAGAGGAAGAGTTAATATTTAATTGTTTGATCAATCTTACATGCCTATATTTGTTGAACTGAGTAACTAATTTGAAAATAACAATAATACAACAACCATTGTTAATTTCCTATCACCTTGTCTAAAATTCTGTATTGCTTCTATTGTTTAGGTGTTGTTTTGTCTATGTCTGTTTGTTAATGTGTTTTTATTCTTTTATCTATAAAATAAAAAAAACCTCTGATGTAAATTCTCATTAATAGTAATTATGAAATACTTTGTTAAAAGCACTCGTGATATATTGAGAAATGTAACAGACCACATCCACTGAGAATATCAAACACTTACATTCTGACAATTTCAGTTCTGATACTTTTGCTCGGGGTCACCCCTTCCATGTGGTGCTGAGGGCTGGCGTGTGTGAATCTGTGGCTGGGGTGCGGTGTGTGGTGGCACTAGTCAACCTGCTGATGCTGGAGTCAGAGTCACAGCTTTCCCTTCAAGGGGATGGCCCTGGCACCTGGCTTCCTCCTGTGAGGCTCCACCTACTGACTCTTCTATTACCTCCCAGTAGTGTCTGTAGTGTTGTAGCCTGACAGACAAACATTTAACACATACACCTTTGGGAAGCATTATCAAAGCATAGCAAGATGATGCACTGATTCTAAGCCTTATGGTTTCCTCATACCTTTTCCAGTAGGAAGAGTCTGAGAACTCTTAGCTACAGCTGCTCCTAAGGATTTTTGAGCCTTTTTATTTTTAAAAATATTTCTTTTCCATAGAACCTACATTGTCAGTGTAATATTATTGATTACTTTCTTGTTCTTTTTTTTTTTAAAGCTGGCATAAAATTAGCACATACTTAGGCTATGATATAATGTTACTTTACCCTAAAAAACACCACAGCTTGAAATCTGTGCTTCCCTTAGGGTTACTTAGGATTTTTTCCTCCCATGGTACCCTTTGTGTTTACAGGGTGGCTCTTACATAAAGCGGACAGACCCCAAGAGTGCTCTGAGACTGACGTAGTGCCGTTCAGTAATGCATTTGCCAGTGGGAACAATGGCAAGAAACAACGAAGAGGAAGAGCTTGGAGTGAACTTCACGTGGGACAGGGCTGGGCGAATACTTTCTCTGAATTAGTGTATTTCATAGGTGGAAAAAACTAATACTCTCAGCAGACACAAAAGAGCATTATAAGTAATAATTACTTGTATATGCTAACATTAAACTCTTGAAAGGAAACGTGGAGACATTGCCCCAGAGGCGATTTTTGATTTCTTAGCTAAGTTTTTGATGTTATTTCATGAATCGGAGATCCTGTGATTTAAGGACTAATTATGTGTTCTCCAACGCACCTTTATTTAATTTCCATCCCCTTCCCTGAAATCAGACTCTGAGGAATGCAAACAGGAAGGGGTGGCAACGGTGCCTCCAATACCGCCAAGTCTTTTGCCTGACAAACATTGCCTTCAGCAATGTCCTGGGTCTCTTGCTGATGTACACTCAGTGTCTCTTTGCCCCAAAGGTTGAATTAACCAAGTCTGTTTTTCAGTGAGTTAAAAAAAAAGACAAAAGGAAAGAAAACATTGACTATGTTATTTATTTTTCTATTTCATTCTATCATCAATTGCTATACGTGTTTCAATTGAGCAAGCCTAGGGTGCAGAAAATGCAAGTAACTATGTTATAAAGTGAGTCACATTTTTTGCCTGAAAAACAGGCCAGGTGATGTGCAGCTTGAATTCCAAAATAAGAACAATGTTTTAAAACAATGTCCCAGAACTGTTTATTAATTTAAAGAATAGATTCTTCATCAAGTTTGGGCTTCAACTGAGCATGGAAAAATAGCTTGACTGTGTTTTTTTCTTTTTTTTTTTAATGAAAAATGCTCCCTTCAGGAACACCAGTCACCTACTAACTTGTGCTAGTTAGCAAAGATGACAGATGACTGGCATGGCTGAGACCATAATGAAGTAGGCTGGAGTTGCTAAGGCGGAACGGGAAATGGAGTTTCATTTACAATCACATTTCAGGCAGGGAAAGACCACCTGTAAGAAAGAAGAAAAGGAAAAAAGAAATGGGAAAATGTGTTTTCCATTTTTGTCCATTGGTTCTTCCAAGTTTTCCCCATTAAATGTGTAAACTGCGGAATACATTATAGCATTGTTATTATTATTTATCAAAACAGGACAGTGACTATTTTCTGAAGGCATGTTAAATTAAGCTAGGGTGTATCCTTTCCATGGTAACATTATTTGGAATCAAATCCTGTTCTTCATGCCCTTGAACTCAGAAAACTTTAAAGAACCTTATAGATGCATTCTCTTTTCTCCTTGCTATGTATCCCAGGCACCTTTCTACTGGACAAAATAGTGCTTGAAGGTTTTATGTTGTTAGATTCCCAGAATGAATTTTGAAGAATCCATGAAACATAATAGCCTTGAAAAACTTGGATCATTTGCTATAATTGTACCTGGCTGAAAACAAGCAAACTAATTTGCCAAGCTGTATTCCTTCTCTGCTTTCATTAAATAACCTAATTGTAAAAGCCTTTCAAGATGAATGCAGCTCCCTGGTAATCACCATCCTTCCTTTGTGTCCATTAAATGTTCCTTCCTTTCCCCTCCCTTGGAGTGATTTTTCAGTTGGCTAATAGCTGTAATTTAGCTTGGAATACATCCTACCCCATATTTTGTTTTGTGGAACACTTTCTGTGGCAATCAACCCATGAATCAATGAATCAATAAAGGAGCTTAGTTAGAGAGGGATGGGACCTCCAAACAGACTGAGAGAGGATGGTGAAGTCAGGAAAAGAGACACATTGTCCACGGTTGTTTCCTTGTCCTGAAATCTGCGTGCAGCAGGCACTTTTCTGGGGTTTCTTCTCTATCCTGCAGAACAGCAGGACCGTTCCAGTACTCACGGGAAGGGCAACTGAATTAAAACAGAAAAGAAGCAGATATGTGAGTCTGACAGTTGGTTTTGACTCCCACCCACTGAGAGCCTGAAGAAGTTTATTGTTTCAGTTGATACCTGGTTTTTGGTGATATATTGTTTGTTGCTGTTATTTTTAAAGCTATCCCATTACTTTATTTTGAAAGGTGAGTGTGAGCAAAGCCTTTCTTTTCCCTTGGAACTAGGCCACCGCTTAGCTTACAAGCAACAGCAACTGTTCTGTGTCAGTCATTTTCAGGGCCTTGCTCATGAATGGGGTCTCAGGAGACTTCGGCCCCTAACCCCGAGTCCTGGAAATCATTTACACGCCAGGGTGCAGCACTCTTCTCTCTACATGCTGGTGTGTTTATTATTGAAAACCACAACAGGGCAACGAATTCTGAGCTCCTCAGGAGATGGTACTGTGTCACGTGCCTCTAATAGTCATGGTGCAATTGAAATTTCTGTCATCTCTTGTTCCTTATTGTTTTAATTTAAAATTCTTAAAGGGGGTTCTATAAGGTTCTGGGGATGTGGCTCCCTGGATTCTACCCCAGCACCACAATTAATAGATAAATAAATATTCTTAAAAGCTACAATATTCTTGTTACTTTACAGTCTCAAGTAAGGTAAACTTCAAGCTTTTCTCTGAGAAGTGGGCCTTTTACACCCACACTGTAGGCCAGGCAGCTGATTCTAACCAGACTGAACAGAAATAAAAAGAGGCAAAGGATTAGCACCTGAAGCCTCATGAACAAACACTCTGAGAACCCATGCCCTATTTGATAAAAGCAGAAATCTCTTGGGACACAGATTGAACAATGAGGTTTATGTAAATTATCCTAGGATCAGACTGACCTTCCCATTAACCCTGACTCATTCTGACTAAGCTGATCTCCTCCATGGACTCCCTGTGTCACTCAGGCCCACTGGTCACTGTAAGAATAAACTGCACCCACCTCGGGCCACATCTTCCACATGTATGATCACCACATTGGGCATGGCAAGATCTGTCTCCAGACTGTGGCAGGAATTGGTGTGTAGGGGGTGCTCTGATTTGACTTTAACTCTTTCTTGCTCCCCCAGCCTCTCCTTTTGGGATATACATGGAGCCAATGAGAACTTCGTAGTTCTTGATACTTAAAAACATATTTAGAAGATAGCAATTTTCAGAAATCTACTCAATTGAAATGAAATAGTAGACAAAGTGTATTTTTCTCACTTTTGATAACATTTATTGATCTGTCTTACAGATGAGTAATGCTTTCTTTAAAAAAAATCTAATTTTTTAATAAATTTATCTATAAAGTTTGCCTTACTTGCTTTTCTTGTTGCTGAGACAAAATACCCAACATCTAAAGTTAATGGAGGAAAGGTTAATTTGGCTCACAGTTTGTAGTGGTTTTAGTCCAGTCAGCTGGCTCCAAGGCAGAGTGTCATGGCAGAGGGTCATAACAAAGGTTGACAGAATTCTCCTGGTAAATCCCAGGCCCAAGAGATTTTTGCTGGGAAGGACTGCATTCGCTGGTGGACTCCAGACAATGTGTGTTATGGCTTGGCAGAAAGTTTGCCTATATTTTGCTCATGTCCAGAGACTTTGCCTGAGATTGAGATTAAGGAAAGCAGACTAATTAATCTGGTAGAAGAAATTTCAAGGCAGTCCAATGTTGAAGCCATGGCCTGGCTACTGGTAGGGGCTTTTAGCTAGATTTAGGTTGAGATTTATGAGCAAAGAGCCCTGCAGGATGATTTAAAATGTTTTGAGTTGGCCAGAAAGGAAGCTCCAGTAAAATGTGGCCTACAAAGATGAAACAGGAGAAAAGTCCACAACAAGCAGGCAAGCAAGAGCACATTAATCCTCTTTTGGTCCCTTATATTTTATGCAGGCTACCCACCCCAGGGTGAGTGTAGCACTCATACCTTTAATCCTAGCCAGAACTATGCCAAACCAATCAGTGGGGAGATTTAGTAATCATACACCCTTGATCCAAGCACCACACACTCTAGATCCAGCCACCTCTGAAAAGCACCCCCATGACTATATGAGGCTTAGGGGGGACATCTAGACATCAGCCATAACAAAATTCTTAGTGTAAATGTTATATTTTTCAAGTCTAAAATTTCAGCTCAGCTCTTCATTACAGATAAAATTCCAACTTTGGTTTATCATCTTTTCCTTATGTTAGTGAACATGGTAGGTAGTTAAAATCCTTACCAGTTCATGCTAATATTTAGGTCAATATAAGATCTGTGCCCACAGGTTTTCTGCAAATCTCATAGCCTCATCTCTTAGAATTCTTAGTGATTCCTTAAAATTAAAATCAGAATGCTGGCTGGGTGCTGTGGTGCACACACCTGTAATTCAAGCTACTTTGGAGGCTGAGGCAGGAAGATGAAGATCATAAATTTGAGGCTAGCCTAAGCAATTTAGCAAGACCTTGTCTTAAAATAAAAATTACAAAAGGGCCAGGGATGAAGCTCAGCATATGTTACTTGCTTAGTGTATGAAACAGCTTGAGTTCAACCCTAGTACTGAAAACAAACAAAAAACCAGGACACTGTGCATAAAAAAACCCAGATGCTTCAGCTTGTCTTTTTCCAGCTCCAGTAGTGCAGTAAGTTAGTGTGTGGTACTTATCCCAAGTAGGTGTATTTCTTCCTCATAAAAGTGACAGAAATGAAAGAAAATCATTCAGGTCACACCTGATATCAATTACATAAAAATGTCTGGGGATGACAGCAAGGTGTCAATAATTATTAAGAATTCTCCATTGTATATAACCATCACATTTTCTTTATTCATCTACCTGTTCATGGCCATATAGGCCACTTCCTCAATATATATATTAAATACTTGCCCTGTAGTACATAAACACTTTCTCACATTCAAGATGAACAGTATTGTGTACCCTAAACCATATTCAGATAATCATTTTTAATTTTTTTAAATTTGAGCACCAACAATGTATTAGGTATTAGGAACATCACAGTAAGCAAAACAAGGTTTCTGCTGTGATGGACCTAACACTATAGTAAAGATTAATCAAATAGGATGCCAAAACGTAGTTAAATACTATGTGGAACATGAGATGGGGTAGGGTACAGAGCCTAGAGAAGACCTCTCACTGCACAGCGTGTCCAGAAAAAGTCATATTGTGTAACAGAAGCCCGAGTGAAGCCAGGGCCCAAGCCATGTGAATTATCTGAGATCAGTGTATTCTAGGTACAGGAAACAGCAACCAGCAAGTGCTGAGAAGGGAACATTTCTGTCATGTTCAGTTGACAGGAGGTGTGCAAAGCTCCAGTGAGTGAGAGGTTGGTAGAAAATCACTGACTGTTTTCTTTTCTCTCTCCCTATTATCTCTCATACCATGCTTGGTTACATTTTTAAAGGATCCTAATGGAGAAGAGAGTGCTATTGTCACTGACGTTCATTTTCCAGGTCCTGAAAGTTTTCACAGTCATTATTTTGAGATCAGGGCCTACTATGATGCCCTGGAGCCTCCCCACCCCATAGGTAAGACTGATTCTGTTTCAAAGCAAGCCTTTATACTTGCTGCTTGTTTGTTATGTACTTATGGAAGACCAATCATTTCCTGACATGATATGCTGAGCTAGGCTTCCAGAAACAGGTTTCTTGCAATACAGCTGAAATGCTTAGAATTCTTGAGTCACTTTTCCCCCCTATAGGACATAAACACTATATATCCTTACACCACCAGTTGTAAATAAAAAAGAATTAAGTATTAACTATTTGTCCAGTGTAATGGAGTAGAGAAAGGGCCTATGAGGAGCTTCATCAAGCAGACATTGCAATATGAACCTAAGTTAAACTTGTGCCTGGATTCAGTTTCAGTCTGGTGGAATTCAGGAGAACAAATGAATCTTCTTTAATGGAAAGACAAATTAGTTATAGATGTTTGATCTAGAGTCAACAGGTCAGTGATAAAGAGAAAGGGTTTTAACACTCAGGCTTGTGGGCTCATGCTTCTGTCTTTCAGAGAAAGATTACAAAAATTGTGTAAAAAAACAGAACAGCTGCTTTTCAGAAGTCTGACAAGGCAGCCAAAGCTCAAGTCAGTCCAGCTTTGCAGCTTGAATATCAGATAACAGCTCTGGAGTTAAGTGTCAGCAGGAAAGGGACCCAAAGGGCCTGAGAAGCCAAAGGACAACCTCACTCTGAATTGGGAAGACATGAGAACAGGCTCTTTCTTTCATGGCCTTCGTTCCTTGGCACTGACAGGAGCGGTAGTGTCTTTGGCCACTATTTTTAGCATTACCGCATTGCCTTCTTTGGTGAAACTATTGACCGTTATTTGAGGGTGCTTTTGTTTGAGTCAGATAGAAATCATGAAGTGGCAAAATGCAGCTCTGCTCATAGCCGAAGACTTTGAGTGCCACTACCCACAACGAATGTGACCATGTACATTTAGCTGTTAGTGTTGCAGGTCTGGGGCCTGAGGCCACCAGCCAATGCAAGTGAAAGTCAGACACCATCAGTCCACTTTGCTGATTTCTGATGTATCCCACTGCTGGCCTCACCAGTTGATGCCAGCTAATGCTAGACGCCATCAGTTGACTCTGCTGGTCTCTGTTGCTGGTCTTATCAGTTGCCGGTTTCAGGGGCTCTTCAAGTCTAACAGCCTTATGTATCTATACATCTTTTTAAGGCAACCACTCTGTTCATACTACTGAACACTAAGAATCCCCAGTAGATTTACAGGACCTTCCAAGTCCACACTACAAGAGAAATGAACCACAAATAGTATATTTAAAGAATCACCTGAGCAAAGCATTATTTGAACAAGAAATGGAACATAGCACACAGGAATCAGTTCCCAAAAGGAAGACCTCTTGTATAGCAACAGCAGGCTTGTGAGTGGCCCAAATTCAGCCTACTAATTGGTCCAAATTTGAGTCTCTGATTGATCTAAATTTGTGCCTACTGGTTGGTCCAAATTACCATAAGCTTAAATCTTCCAATCCAAGCCTACTGATTGGTCTAACTGTATTCTACTGATCAGTTCCAATTAAAGCTTGCTTCAGTCAGGTCAGACTCCTTTCAGAGAGTGTGGAAATGTCTAGGATATTGATTGAGAGCGTTCATGTGTCCACAAAAGTGGAAGGGCTGAAAACAGCTCCTCTTCAGGACAGATAGCTGGGTTTATCACAGTTTACTGAGATTTGGAAAGTTACAGATGTTAATAATGGACCCAGATTACTCCCTAATTTCTGCTAACTCAGAAGCAGTTTCCCAGCTGTTTTACAGAGAGGCAGCAGTGTCTGAAGTGTCTAAGGTTAGGAACAGGCTCCACAGTTGACAACTGAGCTGTAGCTCCCATCAAGGCAGCCTGCAAAGAGCCACAGAGTAACCTTATGATTGGCAGGAAGACATCAAGAAAGATATCCCAGTCCTTCTTCATGGAACTGTGCGGTAGTAAAGAGAAGCAAACAAGAGAGGTGTGAGAGGTGTCAGTCAAAGCATACCTCCCTCTGGCTATCACAGGAAATAGGGGGCAGTCAGGTGCTTCTTGTCTACCCGAAGCCTATCAGTGCTTTTGGTGTCAGCAGTGACAGAGATAACCAAGCACAGAACAAAGGCACAGAAGAGGATAATGGTAGATACCAAGTGATACAGAAAGAATTTGGATTGAATCAGAACTTCTTTAAGAAGAGGAAAGTGATAAGGACAAAACCAGAGAATAACATTGTTTTGGTCATTGTAATATTATTTTTGTCCTTAAAATGTTGTGATATCTGGAACATAAAAGATACAATCATATTCCTGCCACTTCCAACACAGCTCTTGAAGTTCCTAGGGGTGGAGGGGGATGGCGAGAGGATGGAAAAATAAAGATAAAAGAAAAGAATTGAGATCAGGTGGAGCCCTCTCTCTCCTAATGGGAGAAAAGGAAATGGTCAACCAGTGTAGGGCATTTATTTATACATTTGACAGGTTGGTGTCACATGACACCACTTTGCCTAGCAATTGATTGCTTGGATTCTCTCCAGGCATGGCATTCTTTGGACTGAAGCAGCTTGTCCTCATAGGTTGCCTCAGGCATTCTTTGTTCTACCTGCCTTGCCTTGCCCACACATGTGTGATCAATTTCCAGCTTCAGCTGCTCTCAACGTACTTCTAAGAGTGGTAAAATATCTCCACTTTAGATATAGAGATGAAGGTGCTTTGTGGACTAAATGTTTGTGTCCCTACAATAAGCACGTTTTCAAACCCTAACTCCCAAGAAGACAGTATATGTAGCTAGGTTTTTTAGGAAAGGATGGGAATAGATGACTTCATGATGTTGGATCTCTTTTTATCCTTATAAGAAGAGGAAGAGAAGCCACAGCTACCACTCTTCCACGAGAGAGTACAACTAGAAAGCAACAATTTGCAAGCCAGAAAGAGAGTCCTCATCAGAAATCAAATCTTTTGGCACCTTCACCATAGACTTCCCCACCTCCAGAAGTTTAAAAATATAAATTTTTATTGTTAATCAGTCAGACTATGGTTTGTTGGAGCAATCAAAGTGAAGCCCAAATGACTAAGCAATGAATGTAAATATGAATGTATTCTCCAGAGAACATGGAGACCAAGTCAGCGCTTCTTCCCAAGTTAACAAATGTCTGTATTCTTTATGAGGCAAATGGAAACACTGAGAATATATAGCAAGTAGGTAAGCAATACATGACCAGTCCTGTTGGATTCTGTCATTAAAACAAAACTGTAGGTAATCAGCTTATAAGGAGATGAGGTTTATTTAGGTTTGGAGTTTTGGAGATTTCTGTCCCATGGTTGGTTGATTTAATTGCTTTTGGCCAAGGGCGATAGTGTGGCAAGAGCATGTGGTGATACAAAACCAGTCACTTGGTGGCCAGGGAGGGAGAAAAAAGAGGGAAGGGGCTACAGTTCCATTGTCCCCTTCAAAGGCACAACCTCAGTGAGCAGAGACTTCTCACTAGGACCTACCTTTTAAATTTTCTGCACCTCTTTAAAAGTACCAAGCTAAGGACCACTTTAACACATAGTCCTCTGGGGGCATTCAGGATCCAAACTGTAGTACCAGGAATCTTCCTCCAGCTCAGCAGTAGGTATTAAACATTTTCATTCAGTGACTCATCTGTTCATTTCATTCAGCTATTACTTCTGGAGTATCTATCAATGCCATTAAGTACTTACAAAGAGACTATACCCTGAGCTAGGGGGTCACGGTTTTTGCTTTGGTGGTGCTCATGTTTGGTGGAGAGATTAAGGAGCCAACAACTCTGAATATTTGTTACTTCCTGTATAACTGCATGTTCATCCCTAACTCTATAAATATTCACAGTTGTTCCCATTGGTACACTTTTCTCAACCTGCTCCCTCCTACATTCTGCTTTGAGACTCCCTGTTCACTTATAAGAACTCAGATCTTACCATCTTCTCTGATCCTTCCAAGACATGTTCTCCTGCTTTCCCTAGAACCTTCCCCTTTTTTACTACTACAGCACAACCCTCTTGTAATTGTGCCAGAGTTTGGCTTCCCATTGGTTTTCAAACTCTTTAAGAACAATAAGGTTTGTCATTGTGGCTACCATTGTATTATTCAATGAATGTTTGAGACAGGGTCTTGCTATGCAGTTTGGGCTGAACTCGAATTCACTGTATAGCCCAGCCTGGCCTTGAACTTGCAGTAATCCTACTGCATCATTCTCCCAAGTGCTGGGGTTACAGGCATGCACCACCACACCTGGGTTCAATGAATATTTATTGAACAATGGGAATGAATAGATGTAACCTTGCTCCTAAGTTCTCTCAGCCAGATTCCGGAGGAACATGGTGGCTTTCTTAAAGTAGTTGTTTCATTATCAGCATGGTTGGACTATTTACTGCTCTTATTAAGAATCTTTTCTTTTGCATAATATATGATTTACCCGTACCCATGTAGTGAATGCCTATCATGTTCTTGGAACTGTGGTAGGGCTGGGAGTCCAAGCAAGAATAAGACAAGGTAGGGTGTATAGTCTGCCGGGGAGGACGGACAGGTAAACAGGCAACTGTAATACAAGGTCATCTGTAGTAAGACAAAAGCATGGAATGCTTGGAGATAAGGAAGGGCACTAGCTGAGCTTGAGGTTGTGGTAAGTTTCCTGACTGATAATCTTACTAAACTTACAAAGCAATTTTAAATGCTATGATTTATCTGGCACCTATTATGTGCCACGCATTATTCTCCTCATCTTAAAACATCTTTGCACAACAAACCTGAAAGGAAGATATTATCCTCTGTTTGAATATTGAAGACCTGAGCCTCAGAAAGTGTAAGCAACTTGCTCAAGGTTATATATCTAGTAAATTCGAGAGCTGGGGATGCAAATCAAGGTCGGCCTGGCTTTGTCTTGGCTCCTGTGGAGCCTGACATGACATCGTGGTACAGAGAATGTGCTGTGCTTACAGACAAGTCCCAAATATTTCCTACTATCTATGTGGCCTTGGACAAGTCATGTAAAACTCTAAGCTTCGGTTTTTCACCTATAGATGAGGAAGTCACATCACAGAGTAATTGTGATGAGTAAAATATGGAATTTAATTTGAAGTCTTACAGCGAAGTGTTTAGCTCCATAAATATTATTAAGAAAAGATATTTTAGCGGGGCACAGGGGCACATCCCCGTAATCCCAGGTGCTTGGGAGGCTAAGGCAAGAGGATCACAAGTTTGACCTCAGCCTGGGCAAGATAGCAAGACTGTCTCAAAAAAAAGAAAAGAAGGGAGGAAGAAAGGAAGAGAAAAAATGAAAGAAAGAAAGAAAAAAGAAAGAGAAAGAAAGAGAGAGAGAGCTGGGAAGTCAGCATTAAGGCCCTGGGTTTAATCCTCAATCCAAAAAAAAAGATATTTCAGTCTTCATAGGTCAGACAATAGTGTACGATGCCCTCATGTGCATGCAAAATGCTTGCTTCCTCTTGTGTGCACACTTTAGGAGCACAATTGTTAGCCATTAGCAGCTCCTGGGAATTGTCTTGAGGATATGAGGTTATATCAGTAGCCTTCTAGCTAAAAGTCGCTCCCAGAGGAACAGAAGCATATTTTCCCACCAGTTTCTAAGTCCCTAAGTTCTTGAGCACATCTGTGTGAAATAAATTGAAAAAGACTGAAAATATTTTGTAATCCTACTTTTCTCTACTGATGATGGGGAATGGATTTGACAGGAGACTAACAATTCAGAAAAGTCCTAGGATTCCAAGGAATTTTAATGGGTAAATAAAAGTTAATAATAATTGCTGGAGCAGGACTCAGATGATCACATCAGAGTCCCACAGGCGTCTCAGTGTTTCTCCGTCCACATCTTACGTGAGGTGCCGGGTAGCTAAGAGCGCAGTCCTTGTGCTGCAGTGCAGTCCAGAGCCACAGAATTTGATGGAGACATGGTTGATAACGTTTCTGGTCCAAACGCGACCCTCACACTGGTAGTGTCAGTGTTGCTTGCAAACTTGGGACATCTTGGGCTTCACCTAGAGTGAGGGACTGCAGTTCAGGAGAGCCTCAAGTGTTTCTGATGCCCCTGAAAGTCTGAGAAACATTCAAGGGATGAGGAGGAGCTCCTCCACTGAAAGGGAAGCATTCGTGCTCAGGTCTATGGGGTGGTAACAGATGTGATGTAATCCTACTTGTGTGTCTTTGGGCCACACTACATAATCTCTCTGCCTGTGTTTCCTCATGTAAGAACTGGAAATAAAAGTTCCTGCATCACAGAGATGATGGAGGGTAAATGTGCTAAGAAATATAAAATATTAGGATAATACTTGTTGCATAGGAAGGGAGCTAAGTGTTCTTGTTTAATAAACTCATGTCACACAGAGTGGAAATTATAAGACTTAAAATCACTGAAGTCAGAGGGTGCTAACCTTGGTTCCTATCATTGAAGAACCTAGGGGAAATGTTGGCATGGTTTTGATCAGCCATGGCATCTTGTCAGTTACATTGGAAAAAACCAGCAACTACCTTACATATTGCATACCAAAATTTAAGTTAAACTATATTTCTTCTATCTTCTGTAAGCACATACTTGAGTTTCTGTTTGAGTCTGTTTGTTAAGAAAAGGAGAACTCATAAAACTGAGATGATTATTTTAATACAGTCCTCATGACTGCTTTCTAACAACTTTGGGTTAGAATCAGGAATCTAACTTTGAACCCAGGGTTTTTGGCACATTATCTATCACTGACCTACATCCCTAAGTTCTATAAAATGTACCTTATTATACACTAAATAAATATAATACATAAAATAAGACAAATAGATACTTAAATTTCAGATGCTTAGGCAGCCATGAGGGTGCACACCTGTAATCCCAGTATTCAAGAGGCTGGAGCAGGAAGATTGCTTCAAGTTTGAGACCAGCCCGGCCTACATAGTGAGTTTGAGACTAGGCTGAACCACACAGTAAAACCCTCTCTCTCTGTCTCTCTGTCTCTCTGTCTCTCTGTCTCTCTGTCTCTCT
>NW_004955418.1:15527254-15592504 GCF_000276665.1 Chinchilla lanigera | reverse complement strand
TGTTTCATTCTTTGGTTGGACAGAAGGACAGGCATATTTTATTCTTTTCCAAAGCTCTAATTGTGTGGCATTGGGTAAATTTAAGTTTATTATGATGAAAGATACCAAATATTTATGTATCATACAAATCAGAGAACAGTCTGAGTTAATGTTTTATGAGGTTTCAATTATAAGCTGTAATGATTATTTCATTATATTCACTATTTAATTTAGTATTCTTCATTAATTTGTGGTACCTGAAGTAGATTATTTTTAATTTAATATTAATATATCTTTTAAAATCACATCCATCTTTATAAACATAAGTAATTCCTTCAAATATTGAATCTCTTCTATACATATGCATAAAATGTGTCTACACAGAGAAATAATAACAGTTTAGAAATGAAGCAGCAGAATCATGCAGATTCTGCTCCAGAGAGCCTGCTGGCATTTATCTTCTACACTGGATGATGTTTGTATAAGGCAATGCAGTCTTCTGTAAGAAATAAACTTCCTCCATTCATAGAGAGGAAATCTTCCTCATCAGAGATTCTTGTACCAGGATTTGCTCAGTCTGAGCCACTCAGGCATCAAATGCTGTAGCTTTCCCTCTTAATTATTTGAGCAAGCTAGAATAACTCTCCTGGATGCAGAAATCCATTTTGTTTAAAATAATCAAAAGTGAATGAATCAGAATAACAGAGCTCATTTGTATTGGGGGAAGCCAGGGACGAGGTGGGTGGAAATTCTCCCAGTTGCCTTTGTTTCTTTAAGCAGAGTTAAAACTTCACGTGTACCACAAAAGGTGCGGCAGTGTGCCTGGCCCTCTTGATGTTAAGGCCTCGATTGTGAGGGCAAAGGAATCTTCATTTAATGACACACTGGCTCAAGATATCAACTGCTAAACCCACTGAGGAAAATAAGTGTATACCCAGCACTTGGGCCCTGTGTGAGCCTTTCTCTTTTCTTGTCCCTTTTCTTTATCCTTTCATGTCCTGCCCCATTCCTTCATAGGCAGAGGACATATATATATATATATATATATATGAACATAAGGCTGTTATAGGGTATGGAACATCTGTATGATATTATGCCAAAGCACAGCATAATGGTTTGGCAAGAGTCAAAGATTAGAAACCAAAATATTCAGTGGCATAACCAAATAGGCTGGTGTAAAGCAGAAATCACAGAAACGGAAAAGGGAAGTTTCCCAGTATGATTTGAATGGGACATGTGATGCTGAGATTCGAATGTTAATGCTGCTGTAGCCAGCTGCGCCAGAGGCAGGGCTGTCCTCCAAAAGGCAAACTAGCAGAAGTCTCTGGGTGCAGAGGTTAGGGTGCTTCCTTTCCTTTGGTGGCAGTAAAACTAGTCAATGGTGCAGGGATGTGAAGGGGACACAGTGGTTGGCTGTGTTTTTTAAAATGAGCTTTAGATAAACAGAACCAGATTAAATTTATGTAAATGCGCCATTTGGCAGAAATAGCCAATATGGGGATTTGTTATAACATATTTATATCTGGCTACTTTCTACAAAGAACATATCTTCTTCATCTTTGTATAAGGTTGTAATACTCCTTATTTGTTCATCTGAATGACACACTCTGTTTAGTCTTTGAATGTGTTTGTGTTTAACATTTAATGATAACATTAGTCACTTCGTAAAAACGTAATTGCCTCCTATCTCTGAGCATTTCTAAACATTGTATATATTTTTTTCTCATTTGGTTCAACAAAACTTACTAGTGAAAATAGAAAAACAGAAGAACAAAGAAATAAAGCTCCTTGCCAGAACAGAATTTTAATCAGACGACAGGCTTGGTTTTGAAATCCAACACTTGTTATTTTTTTCTTTGGTGGACAGTATTTATAGGTCTTCAAGAAGAAACTTAAATATTACAGCAGCAATATCAATCATTCTAAAACTTTTTAAAGGTGGAATTGTGGGATAATTGTGCTATGCTACAATCTGTAATTGGTTTTCTATTTTTGGAGGGCAACCTGGCAATACGTACTAAGTATTTATTATGTGTTAAGGGTTTTTAAATATTCAAACCATTCATCAAGTTAACTCCACTCTAGAAAATGTTTACTTACTACTTGGGTTAAAAAAAGAACAGAGGCCATTTATATTAAACATATATCATAAAAAAGAGTACTCAAAATAGAGTGCTTAACAAAAAATACATACAAAATATATACATGCATACATACATACAACACAGATTTTAAGAGTTCCAATCTACCTACCAGAACTACTCATAGAGAAAATAAATCAAACAAAGAAAAGTAATTTGTAAAGGTATGTTCAGAGTACCACTAGTAAACATACTGAACACTGGAAACAATAAAAATTTGCCTGGAAGACAAATAAACTTGCTGATGACATACCCTTCAAGATGAATCTGGAAACATGGTAACACAAAAATTTACATGAGATAATGTGAAACGAATAAAAAGGAACATAAAATAATATGAACCCCAATCAGAGCTATAAAATATACATAAACATGCTATTAAAAGTGAGATAAAAAGTTTGGTAATTAGGCCTTTCTTCCCCTTTGACATTTACTTTCATAAAACATGAGGAGACTCTCCTCCCTAAAGAATTTTCAGCCTCAGCTTCCTCTTAGCTGTGGGAGCATCAGATGGGTGGAGTGGAATGGAGTTTAAATCTTGTGCACATTCTTATCAACCTCTGAGGGAAAAATCACAAGAAAGGAGTTGCTGATCTCCTGGGATCTGGTTTGCTGTCCACCACCAGGACCAGTGCTTTCGTCTACTTTTGCTTTTCTATTTCCTTTATTGAGGTAAAATCAAATGAACAATAGCAATAGTAAGAAGAGTTTATCATTCTATTAGGGGAACACTGTGCAATTGTGCAATATGTAAAAAGAAATTTCTAAAGTTAAGGAATGGAATACCAAGACAGTAAAGCACATACTTGGATATTAACCAACATGAAACACTGAAGCATTTTTTAAATTATTTTTGAGTTTGTTTACACTCTTCAGTTGTGATTTTAAAAAACTCCTGATGTACATAAATTGCAATTTAAAATACTAAATGTGGAATATTTTTCTTTTTCACCCCTAGTTTCAGCTTTCTCAGAAATAAAGTATATTACTCCAAGTTTATTTAACATATGCTCAAGTTTTAAAAACATTGTATGCATTGCTTTGAAAATTATTTTAAAATCAATCTATATTGGATTTTTTTGTACCTATACATGAAGATCTACTTTACTTCTCTTAATAAGTACATAATGCAGATACTCTATAAGAGAAATATAATGCAAGGGTCAAATGTGAGTCACATAGGCAATTATATAATACTTGTGTATATAACAAATAAAGGCAAGTGCAAGGTCCTGAGTTTGATTCCCGGTACCAAAAAAAACCCAATACAAACAAGACAAAAAGAAATAGGTGAAATTAATTTTAATAATATATTCCACAATGCAGTTTGTACTCAATGCAAACTAATCACATTGCAAGTTTTAAATAGGCACACATGTCTATCATACTGGACAGCACCAGAAGAGATCCAGCATGAAATTATTTAATTAGTCCCCTTCTGAGGAAAATTCTAATGTTTACTACTGTGAACAATAAAGTAAAGAACATCCTTTTGAAAATATCTTTGAGCACTTATGGAAGTATTTCTGGAGGATGAATTTTTAGAAGTGAAAATTTTTGGGTCAAAGGAACAAATTGTATTAAATTTAATAGAATTGTCTCCAAAAAAGGACTTTGTTAATTCATTATCTCACCAACAGTGTCCATGGTGTCCATTTCCTCACAGACTCACTATTTTCGGGTAGTATAATTCTTGATTTTTGCCAATCTGAAATTTTTTATTATTTGATAAACAATTAAAGTAAAAGTAGGGATTTCCTCTGGAAATTGTCTGTTGAGCTCGATCAGTTCTTGTAAGAGAATAAATCTGTCATCCTTTCCTGGGATAACAGGACCAGACTCTAACTTTTCATTCTATGTGTAGATTCTGGAGACTTCCCTCCTCTTATACCATGGAGCTTCTCACCATATACACCTGGGAACTGACTGGGAAGCCACTGTTGTTCTGCCTGGTCCTGACCATAAGAGCAGTCCTCAAACTTTTGCTTCAGTATGCAGAACTTGACATTCTTTGGCACACACACTATTCTTCCAAGTTGTCCATTTTTGTAAAAGTTAACCAGAACTATACAAGGTAATTGCCTTTTCTATGCTCTTAGGCTACAGAAAGCATTTTTTTCTACTAAGAAAGGGAAGCTAGCAGTGCCTACATAAATTACATATTTATTAAAAAGAAGTTCCTTTATTACTAGTTCAGAAATCCATGGTACAATGAAAGCAAAAACAATTTTCCAGCAAACCTGATTTTTAAAAAATGGAGTATATACAGGCAAAAATGTATATACACTTCAAGAAAACAAAAACTTGTACACATATTTTAATATCTTAGTATATTTTAATAATAAATTTATTGAGACATCATGAGAGTAATACAAATTACCTTTGGTCTCTAGAATTACAAGAGGTGCTCAAAGTAATGGCCAGATATGGCCAGTAGCTTCTACATATGGTGAACTGCTGCTTGGGCAACAACATCCTCTAAGGTCCCCCATATGAGGGCAACACCATCTGTTGGAGAAACATCATACTATTTTTCTTTTCCTAAAGTGTGTATACATTTTTTGGCTCCCTCTCTCTCTTTCTCTGTCTCTGTCTCTCTCTGTCTCTGTTTCTCTCTCTGTCTCTCACTCTATATATATTAAAAAATGATAATAATAAAAAACAAGAAAGAAAGAAGAAAGAAGTTGAAATAAGGAGTAGCATTACTGGGAGTAAATGTAAATGAGAAGGGCTTAATTATCACCAAGTCATTTCCCTTTGATTAGTTCTACAAAACTTTACTTCTCAAGCATGAATAAAGAGTAATTCAAAAGAGAAAAAAATGTGTAAATAGACAACAATTTGAGAAGGAAATTGAAGATCGTATGTGTATCCATGTAAAAAATAACTCCTTGGGTTAAAATGAAAAAATGAAGTGTCTGGGTTGGGTATGTAGATTCAAAAGTTCCTATTTTGTAACAGATGTTGTAGAGGAACTAAAACTTTTTATCATCTGAAGAGTTGATAATTGAGTCTATGAAGTAAACTGACAGTGGACAGATTAACAGGAGAGAAGCCATTTTAATTATGGGCAAATCCATGGGACTCTCACAAAATGAGACTAAGAAAGGATTGTGTAGTAGAAACTTGTACAGAACCCTTAGTTACAGAGAGGATAGGGGCAGAGGGCTTCTGGAGGAGGTGGTGAAGAGAATGGCCCCTCCCTTCACTGCTTTTGGGATCCATGTGGACTGTGCAGGGAAGCCCAGAGAATGGCCCCTCACCTCGATGCTGCCATGACTGAGATGAACTGTGTGGGGAGGCCCAGAGACCGGTGGGAATGCCAGTGACACAGTAAGGTCCCAACTAGGACACAGCAGACTAGTGGTGTGGAAAAGTCTGAGCAACAATAACAATACTATCCAACAGGTGGTAAGTTAGGTGAACCAGCATGGTGCTTGGAGAAAAAGACACGTGGAAAGGAATCAGGTGGGTAGGGCTGCCCCTTTTTTCTCTTTTTATGCTTTTATTTTCTTTTCCTTTTCTTTTTTCTTATCTTTTTTTTCTCTTTTCTAAACAGCTGGGGAGAACTCCAGCCACAGAAAACTAATGCCATCCCCCAAGCCTGGAGACCAAGTTCAGATAATCCCTTGCTTACTCCCTCATTCTTTCTCTTCTGCCCTCTTGTCTAGTTTCCCAAAGCTTGCATGATCATCCTCTGTCCTCCAGCCTTGCTTCTACTCTCTTTTCAGTTATTTTTGTTTGATCCACTATGCTTCTTAAATTTTCCCACCACAGAGTAAAACCATTCTACCAAGGGAAACACTTCGCATACAAGCTCCCAATTTATAATTGGTTCTGTGATATACTTGTAAATTTTGCTCCCATGGTTTAAGGTACAAAATTAATAGTTACCACAGTTTGTTAGTTTCTGAAGTGTGCATGATGATATTGTTATTGCTAATTGTACTACTTTAGCTAGGATGTCATATCTGTTGTATTCAACTGTTCTCTCTCTGTAACAATACTGGGAAGGTCTGGGGTAATAACCTCACCACAGCTCCGCATCAAAAAACTGGAGACTGAACCAAACAGATACCAGCGTCTTACTCTTAATTAACTGGGAAGATAGGCTTTTGGGAGAGACACAAACCAAGAACCTCCACCACACAGAAGACATCCCTGAAGAACAAACTTTTCCTAGAGAGGACTTGATACTAGTGATATAGCTACCTACTGCAAAAACTTACAAGGAGTAACACAGAAAAGAAAGCAAAAATTTTGAAATAGAAAATGACAAGATGAAAAAGCAAAATGCAATCTCAGGCCTCCAGACCACCCAGAATAGGTCCAAGAGACACTGGGATAGAGGAAAATGGAAGACACACAACTGAAATTTCTGAAATGATAGCAGCCAAGGTAAAGAAACAAATCCATGAGGATTTAGAGGAAATCAGATCAGAAAAAAAACCTCTCAAGTAAATGAAGAAATGACAACAATCATAAAGGAAATGCACAGCAAATCTAGAGTAGAGATAGATTTTAAAAATGAATATGATAGCAAAATGAAAGAAACCATAAAAGACCAATATGGGAAAGAAATGGAATGCATGAAATGGATTCAAACAGGTATTCAGGAGATTAAAAATTCAGTTGAAAGCTGGCAAAACTGATTGAATGCAACTGAGGACGGTCTTTCCGATCTTGAAGACAGGATCAGGCTAGTGATCATGAATGAAAGATCTCCTAAAAATAATAAGGGATCAGGAAATAACAACTCAACAGCTGCAAGATGATGCAAAGAAAAACAATATAAGACTATTTTTCAAGCAGCATTTATTGAAGAGGGTATCTTTCCTCCAGTGAGCTTGTTTGGCCCTTTTGTCAAAGATTACATGGCTGAGTGTGTTTGTGGTTGTAGCTGTTTCTTCCAGTCTGTTCCATTGATCCTCAGGTCTGTTTTTTAGCCAGCACCATGTTGATTTTATTATAGTAGCTTTGTAGTATAATTTCAGGTTAGGGATTGTGATTCTACCTGACTTGTCTTTGTTGCCCATGATTGCTTTTGCTATTCTGGGTCTCTTCTGGTTCCAGATGAATTTTAGGAATGTTTTCACTAGACCTGTGACGTATGTTAATGGTAATTTAATGGGAATTGTATTGAATCTGTACAACAATTTTGGTAGTATAACCATTTTCACAATATTAGCTCTTCCTATCCATGAGCAAGGGATATTTTTCCATTTACTGAAATCCTCTTTGATCTCTTTTTTCAGAGTACTGTAGTTTTCACTGAACAGGTCTTTTATTTCTTTTGTTTGTTTGATTCCTAAATATTTCAATTTTTTGGATGCTATTGGGAAAGGTGTGGTTTTCTTAACTTCTCTCTCAGTCTGTTTGTTGTTTGTGTGTAAGCATGCTATTGATTTTTGAGTGTTGACTTTGTATCCAGCTGCATTACAGAATTTGTTGATTAATTCAAGGAGTCTTCTGGTGGAGTTTTTGGGGTCTTCTATGTAGAGTATCATGTCATCTGCAAATACTGATAATTTCACTTCTTCCTTTCCTATCCTTATTCCTTTTATTTTTCTCTCTTTTCTAATTGCTCTGGCTAATGCTTCCAGAACTATGTTGAATAGGAGTGGTGACGGTGAACATCTGTATCTTGTTCCTGATTTTAAAGTGAAAGCTTTTAGTTTTGTCCATTTACTATGATGTTGGCTGTTGGTTTATCAGAGATGGCTTTGATCAGCCTGAGGTAAGGACCATCTATTTCTATTTTCTGTAGGGTTTTTATAATGAATGAGTGTTGGACTTTGTTGAAAGCTTTTTCTGCATCTATTGAGATGATCATATGGCTTTTGTCTTTGGTTTTATTGATATGGTATATAACATTTATTGATTTGTATATATTGAAACAACCCTGCATTACTGGAATGAATCCATCTTGGTCATGGTGTATGCTTTCCTTGATGATTTGCTGAATTCTATTTGCTGGTATTTTGTTGAGTATCTTTGAATTTATGTTCATTAGGGAGATTGGTCTGTAGTTCTCTTTCTTGACTGGGTCTTTCTCTAGTTTTGGTATCAGTATAATACTTGCCTCCAGAAATGAGTTAGGGAGAACTGGCTTGCCACTTGCCAAAGACTGAAAATACACCCAAGTCTATCACCATGCACCAAACTAAAGTCAAAATGGATCACAGATCTTAATATTAAAACAGAAACACTAAATCTATTGGAAAAGGAAGTAGGTAAAAATTTTGAAGACATGGCGTAGGAAGAGAATTTGTGAACAAAAACCAAACTGCATGGGAAATATTTCAAAGAATCAAAACTGGGATCTCATCTTACTGAAAAGTTTCAGCACATCTAAGGAAATCACCAGCAGAGTAAAAAGAAAACCCACAAATTGTGAAAAAGTTTTAGCTAACTGTCCCTCAGACAAAGGACTTCCATCTAGAGCATATAAAGAATTAAGAAACATCAGCCTCCCCAAATTCAAAGATCCAATCCAAAAATGGGCATCTGAGATGAATACACACTTCCCAGACAAAGAAATACAAATGGCAAATAAATACATGAGAAAATGTTCAACATCATTAATCATTCAAGAAATGCAAATTAAAACACTGAGATTTCATCTCACCCCAGTAAGAATGGCTATCATTAAGAAATCAGTCAATAACAAATGCTGGTGAGGCTGTGAAGAAATAGGAACTCTTCTCCACTGCTGGTGGGAACACAGACTGGTGAAACCATGGTGGAAATCAGTTCAGAGATTCCTCACTAGTGTAAGAACCTGAAACAGTGAATAAAATTAGGAAGGATGATAGATATTGTGAAATGAAAGGAAACTGCTCAAAAGTAAAGAGCAACTGGGATGAGGGAAAAGAGAAAAGAAAGAAGGGGAAAATTATGTTTATATGTATATACAGGATAGCTAACATAGTTGTACTACTGACTTGTATTGCTTCATTGAAAGGAACAGTTAATGATTAATTATTTGATCAGTCTTACATGTTGATATTTGTTTTCCTGAGTAACCACTTTGAAGAAATCAATATGTAATACAACAACTATTGTTAATTTCCTATCACCTTGTCTGAATTTCAGTATTGCTTGTATTGTTCTTGTGGTTTTTTGTAAATGTATGTGTTTGTTAATATGTTTTTGTTCTGTTATTTTTAAAATTAAGAAAACACTGTTCAAAGTCAGTGGAAAAGCAAGAGTCAACACAAATGACATAGAGGAGGTGGCAACAAATTGAGGTGGGTGAGTGCGGACTTTCTGCAGGTATAGTCTCTCAGGTAACAGGATTTTTTTCCTGAGGAGCCTACCAGAAGGGTGCTAGTCTGTGACAAAGCCTATACTAGTGTGATGTCTCCTCTCTGGTGAGTTGGTCTTCCTTGCTGATGAGTTTCCTGAGGAGAAGGTCTGGAGAGCTGTGTTTTTTTGGAGGATCTATCTCTAGGCAGACAAGGGTGTTTCAGAGTAAGCCCCTCCCTGTGTTTTGGAGAAAAGAAAGAGGAAGAGATAGGAGGCCAGGAGAAGACCAAAGATACTTCAATACTTTAGTTCAAAGTACTCAGCTGGCTAAGGAGCCCCCAACCTCCACCAAAGTCCATTTTCCACCTTCCTCAAAGTCCTTTTCTCAACTGAATTCCTTCCCTTAATGCTCATATGCTGTCTTCTAATTGTATATTGCATTGACTTTTAAAATATTTTTAGGCCATTCATTTTAGGCCCTGTAAATCCCACTGTCAGTGTGTGTGACACCTGCATTACCTGGAATGAAGTTCCTCATATGGTGAGATGCAGGCTGTTGAAGCCTCTTTTCAGTGGTGGGAAAGCCAAGCTTCTCTGGCTTTTCACAGACAACTAGTCTGGTAAACTAGACAAAGAGCTACTCCACTTGGATATCCGTAAAGAAAAGAAAAAGGATGTAGAAGATGTCAGTAAGAAAGCTCTAAGTGAAAGTGGCATGGTGGTGCATGCCTATAATCTCAGCACCTGAGGCTGAGGCAGGAGGATCATGAGTGCGAGGACAGCTTGTATTACACAGTGAGACCCTTTCTCAAAAAGAGTGCTGTAAATGAAAAGGTGGTGTGAAGGAAAGTTACCTTACTTTACTCAACCTAATCTTTAAAAATATTTCTACGTGAGTCATTTAGGAAAAATGGAACTATGTTTTGGTCTTTATGAGAACTGAAATCTCCTTCCTTACTTTTTAAAAGTTTGTTTTGGTGGTTTTGTTACCAAAGACAATTTTTTTTCTAATCCAAGAGGCTACAATAAGTGAACACATCTCCAAGATAATTTCAGAAATGAACTGAAAGGGTTAAGTACCTCCTTCTTCTTAGTTTCAACTAGCTACTATATCAAGAGGATTTTTCAACTGTCCTAATGGTCTGGAATTTCACTGGGTGGCCTGTGTTTCCAAAGTGTCCATATGGAAACTGCATGCACCAAGTACTCTTTATTTCCAGAATCATCTTACAGGTCATTGCATGGAAGCATGGGCTTATCTGGAAAAGGCACAAGGAGTTGCCCCAGGATAAATTCTTCCCATAAGCATTTTATGACTACTTGAGTCACAGCTCACGGGTTAATGGGGAACCATACTTTTTTGCAAGTAACTTGGTGTCAAGTGGGGATAAATAAACGATCCAGGCTATTGAACTGTTCAATTTTGCTACAGTTGTTTTTCCTTGTTGGAATACACTGTTTTCCTTTCTATGAAGGAGTGTTAGCCACCACTGGTAATGAAAGCCAGGGCCCACCAGAAATAGAGCAGAAGAAATTTCCTGACTCGCTTGCATAGCACCAATTCATCAGCTCTGAAGATATATGAAGTGTGACTGCAGAGAAATGTGAATGATTAGGTTCCTCCGCACAGCAGAACTCTTACATACAAATGAGCACTGTCCCCTTCAGGAGTCCTCAGGGAACCCCTCTGCTTGTTCTAGTGTGATTGGTCTGGAAGTATTTTTTAGATTTTTCCTCTGGGGAGATTGTTCTTTTGAACATCTTTAATGGTGACAGTTTGTCCTTTGAGAATGGATTTGATTTGGGGAATGGTACAATATATTAGTAGCATACATCTGTTGTTTTTGTCTACCCAGAAATTTTTCTTCCATCTCCTGCTTGGAAAGAGTGCATTTCTTCTATTGTTTATTGTGTCTTTGAAGACTCTTGAGAAGATAGTTTTTTAAATGTCTTGGGAAATAGCCACTTTCCCCTCTAGTAACTGAAACCATCCTTTCATGTGAGTTTTTCCTCTTGTTCCATGAAGCCTAGTTGCTTAGGCGACTGCCTTGACCACTAGCTCCAGAGGGACAGGCAGGCAATACATGCCTGACCACAGCCATCAGTTCAGGAATGGACACATGGCAAAGGCACCATGATGGCACTCACTTCTGGAGCCTGGGTTGGAATGGTTGAGAGGAAATGTCTCAGTGTGCTGGGGCAGAAGCATGAAGATGCTAGTCACCATCTCCTACTATAAGAAAAGAGGTTGCTAAAAAATGGAGCCACACAAAAGAAAACAGTTCTGAGACATGAGAAAAATCACACACATGCATGTGCACATTTGGAGACAGCTGTTTAAGGAGAAGGACTGAATCATGATTTGTGCTCCAGGTGTTCATGAAGCAAAAATTGTTTGGGGCTTTTGTGTGTGTCATGAGTCATTTAGCTTCCTTTTTGATTTGGGCTTCTACTGACAAACAACTGAGCCCTGATTAATCCAACAGGACGGAGCCAGGTTTTGTGAATGAATGAACTCATCAAGCAGGGAGTTTGGACGGGACCAAGATATTTATGGCAAACTTCTACTCAGGGAACAGTTGCTGAGTACCTGCTAAGTGCTAGACTTAAAAGTTGAGAAGCTGAGATGAGCTTGACATTTCAGAGTGCCAAGGTGCTTTCAGCCTACAAGGACCTGGTTGTCTTCCTCTGCTCATGCAGACTCAGAAGGTCCGCCTTGGCCGGAAGAGGTTTACAAAGATAGTACTCTTAGTAAAGGTCAGAGCTTGTGATTCATTTCCCCAGGTAACCAATGTTTTAAAAAGACAACAAATATTTGAGGTTATAAATTATATCTTTTTGAAAATAAAATTCTATTTCCCCTCAGTAGCCCTATCTTCCTTGGAACATGAGAAGACAGGGATTTCTGTGTCAGGAAACAAGGACACAGTGATTAGCACATGATTCGTACATCTATTTCCAAGAGGAGAAGGGTTCCTGACAGTGAGAGACCTTCCGCTGGGATGGGAGAAGGAATGAGTGGGTTGATGTTAACCCTGCAATTAGTCCTCAATTTAGTTTTCTCAGTGGCATTTCTATCACCAAAAGGACAGTCCTTATTGGGTCAGCATTTAAGATCTACTCTTTGGATGAAAAATTCCAAGCAGTCTATGGGGTTTTGATCCAAAATGAGTAAGATAGGGTTTCTTTAGGTGTAAGGTGTGGTACCCATTTGGGTAAAGAATGAAAAAGTTTGTTACAGGGTTCCTGGGCCTCCTCCTCTCACTTTCTCGTGTCTTTGCCTCTCTCTGCTTCTGGTTTTGGTATCGACTAACTTCTCTCCTAACCAGCTTTCCTTTCTGACTCACTGTTTGTCCCTTCTCATTCCTGCAAGCTGCAGGTACTCTTCCAACTTCCACTTCTGGCTCAAAATAGCAAATTTTTTCTGTGTTTCTTAGTTTACAACCCTGAGGAGGACTGTGGTCAGTTCAGTTTGTAGATCTGAGTCAGTCTTCCCAGAGCCACTAGCCAATTGATGGCGTAGCTTGTAGTGATCAGGATGGGACAATGTCAAGTGAGAGCAAACGAAAAACTAGAGAAGCAGGGAACCTCAGTGGTCTGTATGAGAGTGGAGTGTCAGGTGCCACGGCCACCTGTCCACCAGTCCTGGCTCATGTACCTGTGTCTCCAGGTCCTAGAGAAAGCAGGTTCTGTGGAGAGGCTTCATGGCTGCCATCCTACGTCACCCAAACATTCCTGTTTCCAGTGGTCACAATTCATAGAAGTTTTCACACGGTGTATAGGAAAGGCAGAAAAAGCCAATTCATTTCTAATAAGTTCATAGAAGAACCATGACCAGAAGAAACAATGGTGACAGGGTTAAATGTCTTGGGAAAGAGTGAGTGGGGCACTGACAAGCTAATCTACGGAGGACAAAAAGAAACTAAAAGGCAGTTGGAAAAACTAACCTAGAGTCGAGAAATGCACCCCAGAGAATTGTATTGTTTATGCTACTCTAGACCAACAGCTACTCCTCAATCTACTTTTCCCACTCCATGCATAACCTAGAGCCATGTGAGTTCCCACAGATCAACATTTTAGGTATCCTGTGGCTTTATATAGTCTGGTCTGGGAAACTTATCACCACTTATGATCTTAATCCTTATAGATAAATGCACCCTCAGTGTTGAATTCACTGATTTATGTAAGGATTTACAAATCATTAGAAAATCAACAGATCACAGAAAGAGGGTTTGGCTTGCTTTCCCACCTACTTTGCTGCCAGAGGAAAATGTTACTCAGGTTGAGATTGATTTAAAGTAGTGACTTTAACCGTGAGCTAGTAGACATAATCATGTTTTCTAGGAGAGCAGTTAAAGTAATACTGAATGTTGGAGCCAAGGTGATCCAAGACTGGAAGCAATCATGGGAGAGAAGGGGCAGCCATAACCCTGTGTCCCTCCTGCTTCTCCCCAGCCTCCAGGAGGGTTAGTCCTTTGTGCGTCATCTCCCTGAGGCCAGCGTTGTGCCGTCCAGTAAAGGATGCATTAGCTGAATTTAGGTCGGCTCTCAAATTGATATGTGATCAGAAACATGTGGGGAAGGGGTATATAGTCTAGACCCCTTGGCAGAATTTGCTTAGTAAGACTGGGATACAGTCCAGTTTTAAAAACAAGGACCCCAGATGACTTTGGTGCAGATGTTTCACTGTTTCATGTATTGTACTAGAGAAATGGGGCCTCAAATCTGGATCAGAATCTGGCTTTCTGGCTCAGATGGTGTGTGTGTGTGTGTGTGTGTGTGTGTGTGCATATATTTGAGTTCCGAGTTTTAGGTGAGACATCCAGTTCAAACTCAGAGCTTCACATTTGAGTTTGGGGCCAAGGTAAAGTGGAATAGCAGTTCCACTGGTTAGGCCTTTGACGCTGGGCCAGCACTTCCGGTGTAGAGCAGTGTTTTCAATCTTTAGAGCTACCTAGAAAGCTTTTAAAAATATTGATGCCTAGACCACACTTCCAATAAATCTGATTTCCTTGGTGTAGGTGCTGTTTTAGGATTTTTAGAAGTTCCTTGGGTATAGCCAAAATTAAGAACCATATGGTAGGAAAAGGGGTTTTGTTTTTCTGAAGCTCTTTCTAAAAGTCATCTAAATTCTAGCTTAGGAAGTTCACTGTAAGTTTCATAATAGAAGAAATATTAAATTTGTATTTGTACATAGCAAAACAAAAACATCAGGACAGAGTATCCTGAGTAGTGTTAGCTTGTGAACACAGTCAAGGATAATGATGGCATTGTTAATCGGGGCTCTTTTGTCCCTTCACTAGAAAGAAAAGCATGGCAGAGTAAAACTTAGAATTCACAGCATCTCAACTATATGTAAGTAAACAACGCTTCTGGCTACAAATACTTTCCCACAAGAACAAGAAAGGTTTCGACCTTTATTTTTTTTTTCTTTGTATTTGTCAAGACACCTAAGTGATTAGATTCATATCAAGAATAGGTACAACATTTTCAGGAATGTCTAAGGGTTTGATTCTTACCCATTGCTAAAAATAGGTGAATGACTTTATCAGTAACAATCCAAATGAGCTACAACTTTTCAACAAATGGACATTGGAATGCTGAACTTAGAGGACAATGATTTTATTAAATCTGTAATATTCTGATATATTCACCCAAATAGAGTTGTGAGTTTGTCTAAAATGCTTTTTCATAACAATATGGTATGTTTGGTTTTACAAAAATTAAACTAGCTTTTGTCAAATACAGTGTCATTTTATATATCCAGATGATATTTGTCATAGGGCTTATTGGCTATAGCTGAGCAATGCTGGATCTTTGATGTGAAATTTACAAGACTGTACGATATGTTCAAAATTATGAGTTCTAAAGTGCAGACCAAGGGCTCTAGGACAATCTGTGGACTTTGATTGTTCATCTATCCTCTGAATGTGTTCAATTTGAATGTATATATTTTACTCTATTTTTGTAGGAGATGGGCCATAGCTTTTGTCAGATTCACTGAGTTTACAACTAAAATTAGGTTCAGACCTCTGCATATTTAGAGAATCCTTCATTCTAAGCCCTTTTATCACCATTTGCTATTAAGAAAGAGATATAGAAAAAGGAAGAAATATTAGTACTGTACTCCTCAGCACTGCTTTTATCTGCATTAGCATCACAGATGTTTATGTGGTTCACCGATAGACATTACGCATTGCCTGGAGTTGATTTGCTTTTTTTTTTTCAGATGGTTTCACTATGTAGTTCAGGCTGGCCTTGAACTCACTTTGTAGCCCAGGCTGGTCTTGAACCACAGTGATCCTCCTGTCTCAGTCTCCCAAGTGCTGGAATTACAGGTGTCCACCACCATACCTGGCCTTTGATTTTCTAAGTGAATGTTAAGGGGACCGGATATGGTTCTGATTTTTGTTTCTTTTACTGGAGCTTCCATACCACTCCAGGAACAGTAGGCAGTTTTGATTACCTGGGAAGAACCGAGAGTGGCCAAGGTTACAGAACGGAGATAGTTTTTAACTATAAGGAGGAAGGTAAATTTGATATTGTTCCTTCTGACCTCTGGCCCTGCACCTAATTAGAGGGTGTCCATTTGATGTGGTCATTGCCAAAGGCTACAAGTGCAATGAAAGGGTACTCAAACTTAAGCACATTCAACAAAGGAGAGTATGACTTTTGTGAAATGATAATGTAAAGAATAATGATTTTATAAAAAATTATTTTAATAGAAAATTTCCTTTAGAGTTTATTTATCAAATTTAATTCTAAATCCTTTTCATGAATGTAAAAGATTCAAGTTCTCTTCTTGATGGTATTTAGCCTCATTATGGGGGCAAATGTGACTTTTGTTAAAATTTTAGAATAAAGTTTATCTAATATTACACACTACTACTTTTTCAAGATATTAGTGTAGATTCATTATAGAGTTCAATTTTCTCCTGGTCTGAGACATGTTATGCTGGATGATTTTGCATTGTCAAGGCTAATTCTAAAATATATGATCAGCGTATAAGAGTTTCCATAAAGATTTAAGGAGTGGCAATAATCTTTGTTTATATTTAGACATGAAGTTAAAATTTTGTAGGCTATGATTTAATTAAAATTTAGCTTTTAGGAAAGTTAATTTGTATTTGCATAAACAAAAAGAAAAAGAAACTTTTTTTATTACTGTGGACTTAAACCAAGACCTTCACATATAGATCTACATACCCATCCCTTTTCACTTATTTTTTTCTCCTGAGACAGGGTCTCATTAAATCACTAAATTGATCAGAATGGGTTTGGACTTGTGATCCTCCTGCCTCAGCCCTCCCAGAGAATTGAGATTACAGGTACACGCCACCACACTCAGCTGAAATATTTTAAAATTGAGAAAACTGTTTTGTTTAATTTAAATTATTGGACTAAACTCAGAGTAATCTTTTTCATGTTATAGATATGGAAACATCTATGAGCACTGAAAATTGACATTAATGTTATTCTTAAATTTGATTGTGATTTTCTAATCGGTTGATTGACACTCACTGATGTATCACACAGCCATGGCAATGTCCTATCCCTTCTTTAAAGAAGATTCCAAAGATTTAATAATGATATTCAGTTGATTTCTTATAATTTTGAACAACAGTTACAGATTTTTTCTCTAATCTCTGTGGAATCAATCAAAAGCAAGAGCTTTGTTATATGCCAATGCTTTTTCAAAATGTTTTAATCTCTAAAATGTGATTGATTTTCTCCATTCTAGATGTATGTCTTCAATGGCAAAAATAAAGGCAAATTAATTCAAGTTGTCTATTTGCAAATTAAAAATGAACATGATGAACTGCAAGACTCACAGAAATTGGACATTAATTCTTCTTGAGGAGTAAGAGTGAGATTAATATTCTAAGTAATATTTATCCTCTTTTATGGAAGAATGTGTTTTTAAAACATTATGGCAATAGAATTTTAACCCAAATTTAATTTATCTAAGACATAATATGGCCACTTGAGATCTTTGCTAGTGAATTGCCTTAGATTATACCTGAGTATAAACTATCACTTAGCTTTCACAAATTAGAACAAGACTCTGACTCTTGTATATATTTTAAAACATTCATATTGTTTATTTAATACCATGTACTTCAAAATTGTTATCATGTTACTCCTAGTCTTGGAGGATGGGCTCTTTTTTTGGAGGGTGCGATCATGGCCCATCCTTGGAAACAACATTTAGAATCTAGCAAGGTACATGCCAGCTAGGCTTTAAAGTGGAGCCAGCCCTGGAAACTATTTTCAAACAATCTTGTTTTCATCCTGAGATGGTTCTGCCGAGTGTGTGATGGGAAAATGGGTAGAGTGGGATGCAAGGTTTGGTAAGAGTTCTGCAACTCACATTCTGAGATGGATGCATGCCTGGGGGGTTGTACAGCGTCAGGTCGCCTCTGAGGACCTCCTGCAAAGAGCTTCCTAAGGTTAGAGTCCCAGGGCACCTGGGACTTGGCCTTGTTAGTGATAGCCACACAGGGCCGTGAGGCTCAGCTGGTCATCACTGGGCGAGGAAGGGTCGGGGTCACTGTAGATCTGAGTAAGGGCCAAGCTCAGAATTTCTTTCTTTTCTTTGTAAAATCGCAGTTCCTGGCCTGCTTTCCTGGCTTCCTCCAGTTGCCTCAGGGCCATTCGTAGCTCTTGGGAGAGAATTCCTGGTGATTCCCGCTCCTTCATGATCCAGTCTAGGGCCATGTGGCTGCGCATCTTTTCATCGAGGGAATATTGGGAATAGTAGGAGATGACTTCCTGGGAGCCAACGAACAAGAGTTCAGAGTCAGGAAAGGGCAGCATAGGCAGCGGTGCACTTGGCCTTCCATGACTCCTCCCACGGCCCCACAAATAAACCTAGGACCAAATCCCACTGACCCACTGTTTTAATGGAAAGGATGGGTAAAGCAAGTCACCCCAGGTTGGGTCAAAACATAGCACTAGTAATGAGAATAATGTAAACAAAGGCACAGCCAAGATGCCTCCAGAAAATGCATGCTTTTTTAAAAAAAATACATATTCTTAAAATAATTGCTGTGAATATTATCTTGTTTATTCATGCGACTCTTCCACCCTGCATTATTTCTTTTGACAGGATAGAAAAAGGGAAATAGCTAGCAGAGCAATTTGGGCAAAATGCATTTGGTCACACCTATTGTAGAAAGCAGGAAGTCTGTAGTCAAGGGGGCTTCAGAACAAGACTTAGAAACCAGGAGTGTCAACTTCCTAGCTGCTGTGCTGTTAGATCAGGAGGATAACAGCGCAAATGCCTTACCAAAACTGGAGGAATAACTTTAAAATGTATTGTGGAGTGTAGACATTATCATTATTGGTATCACAATGACACCTTCATAATACATTGTCTCTTACTTTTGCCAAAAATTAAGAATTAACCACAACTTTTATTTTTTCTATGAAAAAATTATCAATAAAGCATACTGTCATATATGTTTGATTATGTGGAGTGGATGTATTGCTTATTTTTACTTCTAAGAACATATGGTATTTATTTATGACCTTAACAAATTAAAACCAATCATGGAAAAGTGTTTATAACCAACTCGGCATATTTCAAAGGCTTTTATAAAATCAAAGAAAAGGAAAAAAAAATAGCCAAAGCCATTGTCAGCTACTCATTTCTTTTCCATCTTTGACATTTTGGAAGCCAGACTTTCTAAGCAAAGAATAGCTTCAAACTCCTAGGGCTGCGGTGCATGGAAAACTCTTACATCTACCTTCATCTTGCTAATAGAGGCTTTGTTCTTCTTACAAATTCCCATTAGGAAATTCTCAAAAGTAAACTACCATCTTTCAAATTGGTGGGTATAGAAAAGACAAATCTGGGAAGACAGCAGGTGAAACCAGTAAATATACAGGAAGGATTTTACAATGGTTATTAAACAGTAGGGAAGTGTGCCCCCCCCCATAAGTAATGTAGAAATAGTGAGACCTTGTCTCTGAAAAATAAAACCTTCTAAATCAAAAAATTGAGGTGATCGAAGGCCACCTTGTCCAACTTCACATCATTTCTGTTGCCCACTAAGGACTTCTGATTCAGTGGGAAATATTTTTCTGCCATAACTAACATTGCTCATGTCAGGGAGCAGGTTTTTCCAACAGTGCTTTCTCCACTTCCCTCCTGCTCTTCCTTAATGACGGCTCTATTCTGCATTCGGTGCAAGTGTCTAAATGAGTCCTATGCCAACATTCCCAGTGTGTATTCTTGGTCAGTCCCTGGCCCAGGTCTGTTACATATAGGTCTTCATTTGCCCTCTGCTCTTAAGAGGGCAAGAGCAATGTCCCAATAAAGGAAATCTCTTAGGAAAATGGTGAGTTGTCTGCTTAGTTCCTGCAACACAAACCTGGTCCTGACTGGAAAAACCTCACCTGTCGAGAACACTTTGTTTCACGAAGAGCCTTGAGACTTCCATTCCAGTGCAGTAGTTGGAAAATGGTCATCAGCTCCTGTGAAACCGAAATATCTGTCATTCGTTTTGAAGCACAAATGTTTATGTCAGTTAGAGTTTCAGCAGGGCATAACTCTGATCCCCAAATACATAGGGCAAACATAAAAGTATAATATCAGAACTGTTTGGGATGCTTTTCAAAGTCTCCCAGAGAATGTATCTTCCACTTCCTTGCCATACCTGTACTTGCATAATGAAATAACTAAATAATTGACAAGTTATTTTACAATATTAAAAATGCATACTCTAGTAATTATACACCCAATGGGGATTATCTAAATATACTGGCACATCTGAGAATAATGTACAAGGGTATATACACTGTATCATTTTTTGAAACTGCCAGAAATTGGAATGGTTTAAATTTTCATTTTTGGAGAAATGGTAAAAGAAAGCATGATACATCCACAGTACTAAATACTGTGTATACACAAATGCTGAAAACACTCTTTAGGTTCTAATATAAAGAATTCTACCATATTGAAACACAAACAAAGTACATAATAGTGCATAATTTGTGCTACTATTTAATTTAAAAAGTATAGAAGGCCCTTATATGCATATTTGCTTGTAAGTGTCTAGGAGAGTTCTGTAACAGAGGCCAGGGCTGTAGCTGAGGTGCGCTCATGAGATCTTAAGTTAAATCCAATCCCCAGCACCAAAACCAAACCAAAATATATAATCAAAACAACAACAACAGAACAAAAAACAAGTAAAAAATATGCTGACATTTATTCCTTCTGGGAATAAAAAATATATGTGGGGAGGACAGAAGTGGGAGGAATTCCTTCTGCTGTTTTAGCTTTGTTTTGTTTTTGCAGTGCTGGGGATCAAACCCAGGTTCTCATACATGCCCAAGAAGAACAAGCACTCTACAACTGGGCTACACCTCCTGCCCCCTCTGATGATCATTTAGATAACTTTTTCAGCTTTCAACCCTGTAAGTACATTGTACATTAAAGAAAAAAAATTAAGCTTTAAAAATTTAAGCCCAAAACAACATATGTAAATATTTTAAAATAAAATTTACAGGAAGTCCTTCGTTTGCATGCAGTTCCTGCATAGACCAAACGAAAACAGAGACACTCATGTTAGTGTTCCATCTCAGGAAGGTGAAACTATGTTGCTGATCTGACCTTCTCAGAAGTGAGGAGAATGACAGAAAAAAACCAGCCAAAAACAGTGTTAGCCATTATGCTATGGAAATCCCCTTCACTTTAACCTTAACAAGGAAAGTAATTTTTTATTATATTTCTGCTTTCTTCGTCCCTATTCTGCCTATCGATCTAACCCCCTTTGCTCAACTCACCGGAACCCTCATTCTATTGTATGGAATCAAGTCGTCCTTGATTCTACAATCACAAATAAAAGCCAACTCAGTCTCTAAATTTATTATAATTTCATCTTTAACAATAAAGAACATATAACAGACAAACTACAGAAACCATAAATTTATAAATTCAGTCAAGGAGAATGCCTTAACACACGGAGAATAAGGTTATATTGACATTAAAAAATATTGCTGCTTTCCACATCTAATGGCATTGAGCGTAGCTGAGCATAGCAGCAATCCTATGGGCTCAATTTTTCCTTTTCCTGCCCAAGAGCAAGGGTGAGCCAAGGTGTAGCAACTTGGCAGAGATTTTTATTTTCCTAATGTGGTTAGCACTAGCAATGTTCCGCTGAATTTACCTGAGTTTCACATACAGAGGGACTGTCTTTAACTTTTAAAACTTTTTTACTTTAATTAGTACGTGTTTTCAGTACATAATGATTGCATTCATCATGGAGAGCTGGTACGTGTACGTAACACAACTTAATTTATTTTACATCCCCTCCATTTCCCCTCCATTCCCTCTCCCCCCATTTCTTGGTCTCCTTCCCATTTGCAAAGGATCTATCTCCCTGTTTCCTATTTTTTGTCTTCATTTTTGTCAGAAAATATCTATTAAGGATTAACAGCATCAACCACAGCCACGTAATTACTGGAAAATAACTCACTATAACTACGGAGCTTCTTGTTCATGAAAACAGTTATGAAAATTTAACATTTAGATAGTATCTTACTGTCTACCCAAAAGCTGACTTTTATTAACTATCTTTATCTCTGCTTATCCAGGAAAAATTTTCATTAGGGAAATCAAGAGCTACAAAGTCTTAGTTTAAAGGCATCTTGAAATTATCTGGTCAAGTGAGAAGGTATAAGATCATCATAGGAGCAAGGGGCATTGTCCTCATGTCTGAAATTGCCATACAATCAGGTGATTTTCTTCTCCCTCTGAAATCAAGTTTAGCATTGTGTCTGTGTTCCACCGCACAGAAAGCACCCCGGGAACCCAAAGAGCTCTCAGTAGAAGTAAAATCATGTGTTTCCGTTAATTAAAATACAACATGACTTTCAGCTGGATTTCTCCTTCCATGCCCCAAACAGATACCCCACTGTCTGCCCAGGGCCCTGGGTCTGATGACCAGGGAAGCTGCCTTCTCACGGTCCCTCTTCTCCTTGACCCTGGCCAGGTTTTCACATCATCATGAATGATACTAATGTGGAAAGGTGGGAAAGCTTCGTTCCTGAAACTGCACCTTGCCTGACTGAACTCTTACCACTGTGCCTTGCACTCATTCCATCGAAGTAGCCCAGTGGCTCAGGAGGGTGAAATCCCCACTCCACCCCCCAAACCTACTCAGTGAACAAAATTCTGTAGCCAGAACAAGACCTAGGAAGTAATAGGAAAGCCAATATCTGCAAATAGGAAATTCCTTTGGGTTTCATGTTTTGTAAGAATGCTATGCCTATTTTGTATGGTCCATTTTTTAAAAAAAGAAGATACATACCCCATTCCCCCCAAAACCTTCATAAAAGTTTGTTTGCATGCATGTTTTGTGGTTCTGGAGATTGATCCCAGAGCCTCATGCATGCTGGGCAAACCCTCTACTATGAAGCAGCTCCTCCAGTCCCTATGCGAAGTTGACAACTGCATTTAGAATGTGGCTACCGTAGCCATCCTGGCTTTGTCCAAGCATCTTTGTGGCCCAGTTGAGAGAAACCCCACTGTTAACAGAGCTCTGAATTCCATCCTTTGGCAGTTGTTGCCTTAAAAACGTGCCCTTGCTTCCTTGAGATCTTCTGGGCTTATTCTTTTTCTGCTCCCTACATCTGGTACTGCGGATTGAACCCAGCTAGGGCCTCTGCACTGAGCTACATTCCTAGGCTTATTTATTTATTTATTTGGACACAGGGTTGCCCAGGTTGGGCTTGAACTTGCAAGTCTCTTTCAGTCTCCTGTCTCAGCCTTCCACAGTGCCCGAGTGCAGGTGGCCTGTGTCTCCTGATACCCCACCAGCTGCCCCCTGCAGGTGAACTGCTGCCATTTCCCCCCGCATGTCCACGATGACTTTAGAATCCATAGTTATGCTGGGAATGGAAGCAGGACCTTTCTCGTGCCCTTTACAACCTTCATCTCTCACAGAATTCCCCAAAGGGACTTGCACTGTTGCTGCCTGCAGGACAAGGGCCATCACCTCCCCACCTCCGACTGTCTAAATCCCTGTCCCACCATGAAGCAGCTTTTCCTCTGCAGCCACACAACTGCCACCCCCTCAGAGTGGCTCTGGTTCCTAAAATTCTCTGGGGAAGACAACCTCCTTCCCACCCTCTTACGCTGTATTCTGATCTGACTGCTGTCCCACTCGGAGAGATATCAGAGCATATTACCCTGAAGCAGAAATCCTGACCTAACTGCAGCCATTTTGTTCAATAAGGCTGCAGTCATTCTGTTCTCTGCCACTGAACTTAACTAAGTCATATGATTTGTCATCAAATTAAAACCTCTGTAAAGGTGCTAGAAACAACCTTGCTATATACAACTATGCTCGCCACAAGGTACGCATTGTACCATAACCTTCAGCTAAAAGCTTATTTCGTTCTTGTAACTTCTTTTTTTTTTTTGGTTTTTCTCCGGTACCGGGAACCGAACTCACGACCTTGCGCTTGCCAGGCAGGCGCTTTTGCCGCTGAGCTAAATCCCCAGCCCCTCGTTCTTGTAACTTCTGCTTGTCACCCTATAAATAAGACAAGCTCTCTATAATCAACACCCCAGACTTTGGAGATTATTCCTCTGGGGTCCACTAGCATCAATAAAATTTCCTTTCTTCTCCTGAGCTCCTTGCTCCTGTTGACACCATTTGTCCTGCAACAACATTACAAAGTATATTTCCATATTTGCATGTGCTTCCATGTACTTCCAGTCACATTTCTTTATTTCCCTTCACGAGATCAAGTTCACTCTCTTCCAAGTATCCCAAAGCTGTCTGAGCTTGTTTCCAACCCTGAGAAGTTCTCGCGCCATTGAAGACTGACGTGGAGAGGGCCCTGGATCCCTGTGAGGTGCCGTCTCCTGCTTTCACTATCAGCCCTGCTGCCTAGATTTACCATCTCCATCTCGTCTTCTTCCTGGAGAACACCTCTGAAGGGGCTTGGAGTGTCTGTCCCCAAGGGTGATCCTGCTCTGCACTGCAGTCTCCGTGCTGCAGTGTTTGTGTCGTGAGGAAACTGTGAAGCCGGCCTGTGAGTGTGAGGTTGGGGAGGAAAGGTGTGAGTGAGCTGGGTGTTGCATGCATGATAAGGAGCTTTCATTTAAAAGACTGAAGTGTTGTTGATCACGAATGTTGTGCATTACTTTTGAGCTACTAAGCTACGGTATTATAACATTACCTATCCTGACCACTGAGTTGTTCAGTGTCCCTCTCAATTCTGTGCCAGAAACAAAGTTACCCCTCGCTGGGCTGCGGCTACAGTCTGGGCCCTTCTGCTGGGTCTGTACAGGACACTCTGCTTCAGGAGTGTGAGATGTCTGAGGAAACTCTGAAAGTGGTTTATTACTCTGCAGTGTTAAAATTCTTACTAGTTTTTTTTTTTCCAGTACTGAACCCGAATCCTTGACCACGTACTAACCCCAGCCCTTATTTACTTACTTTTAATTTGTTTCGTTTTATTTTGTGGTTGTTTTGTTTGTTTTTTGAGACAAGGTTTTACCAAATCATTACATTGTCCAGGGTGGGCTCAGACTTGGGACTTCGCTGCCTCTGCCTCCCAGAAAGGTGAGATTATAAACATGCACCACCACGGTCAGCTCTTAACAGCTTCTGAACAAAGGCCTCTGCATTTTTATTTTACACTGAGCTCTACAAAATATACAGCTGGTTCTGTCTGATCAGCAAAGTGCATTTAAAACTGAATGGAAAATAAAATTGCAGTTGCAGCTCTTGTTCCGCAGTTCTCCTGGCTTATTCTGTCATTCATGCATTTACACTGGCAACAACTGGACTCTGTCCTCCCGCTCTGCCTGCATTGCCTCCTGTGAAACGGGTGTTTGGCTTTTCAGCTACTTTGTGGGGGAGAAAACGCTCACTGCTTCTCTTTGGAACTTCGTCTGGGAGACTGGCTTGGTTCTGCGATTCATCAGAAATAAGAAAAACAAACACTGTAAATGGAGAACTTGAAAAACAGGTGGGCACCATCTCCCCACCCAAGAGGATGGATCTAAAAGGAAATTTGTTTATGGGATGAGGTTTTAAAAGGTGACCTGGAGAATTTAGCAAAGATGTAAATAAACAACTCCTCCTTGGATTGCATTAGGCTTCAGAATAAATATATTATCCGGCTTCAGTCAAAGCCTGCCTAGAGTCTGACCTTGACGAGACCCAGCGCCTGTCGCTGCTCCCTCCCGCCCCTCCCCCAGGCGGCAGGCAGTTATCTGTACAGCAAGACTAACCTCCAAGCAGCAGCTGGGCTTCCCGCCCACGACGCAAAGGTAAGCAGAGATCTATCGCGTTTCCACCCGGCCGGACCCCTTCCCAGCAAGCCTGAGGGCCATCAGGAGACGCCACCCTGCTTTTCCACGGCATAATTATCCATCGTTGGATACACACTCTGCCACAACCCACCCAGGCTATGGAGCAGCTGTGCCTATGCAGAAGCCTCTCAGGTCTGGGGTCGGCTTAGTCCAGGCCACCCAGGAGCACCCTATGCAGGGCCCTGCGGGCAGGAGAGGGAGAAGCCAGGCTCCTGAGACCTCCTGTTGAATTGCAGTGTCTCTCACTCTTCTGCAAGTTGAGGGCTTGGATTTTCCCTGCCCTTACATCTTCTTCCTTGGTCCCCATCTGGAACCCAGCGTAGCTTTATGAGAACTTAGGAGGCATTTCTACACTATGATTCAAATTATTATCTCACATACGTAAATACCTTCCCACAGAGACCACATAGAACACGCACTGCCGAAAGCAATGACTAAGACGCGCTTGAGTGGAGCCTTTCATAGTTCTTGGAAGGAATTTTAATAGCTTCATAATTCATTATTATTAATAATTCTCACCTTATTTATGTTTGGCAGACTAACTCAATCACATTCAAAAACCATTCTTTTCTGAAAGTAGCTAGCAAGTCACACACAAGCTATGTAGTGGGGCAGGCATTGTTCATTCTAGAATAAAAAAGTGCAGTATTCTTCTGATTGCATGTAAAGGGAAGGATTAAGGTAAGTGATTTTCTTCCTCTTGGGAAGGATGACACTCTCTGCTTTGTAACAGTCGCATTATTCAATGCTTTAAGTGAGCATTGTTATTTCTGCTTTACAGATATGAAAACAGTCTCAAAATGGGCAAGCACGCAGGTGGCAAGCAGGGGACAGGGTTCACGCATAGCTCAGTGCGATTTTGAAACATATTTTCTTTCTTTTGTGCCTTTTGCCTCCATAGAAATACATAGAATAATGACTGTTATCCTTTGTGGAGCACTTACCATATGGCCGGCACTGTCTATGGGAGCTGTCGGCGACACAAGGAGCCTGCTATGGCACGCGTGTCTTAGGTTCACCACCAGTGGTCTAGGTTCTTCCCATAGTGTCCCATGAATTCTCACCCTGACCCTGGGAGGTACTACTATTACTTCTCCTGATTTACACACAAGGAAACAGATTTAGAGGTCAGGAATAGAGGCTAAACCCAGTCCATTCCAGAGCCTGGGCCAGAACCACTGAGCTACACATGGCCTTCTCCACTGCAGAGAGCTGGCCTTAAGGATCGGGTCACTTCATGAACTAAGACGGCACTTATCAGAGGTCAGGGAGACCATCTCCACCTAAGGAGAAAATTGGATGATCGACATGCAGATCAAGATGCAGAATGGAGAAAGCATTTTCAATCATAGGGGGAATGAATAAAGAGAAATACCAGTTTTTGAAAAATGAGTAGAAAGGACACATCCATGTGAGAAATGGCTATGCCACTGGTCAGGAAAAGATTTGAGGGTGGGTGTGGTGGCGCATGCCTATAACCTCAGCATTCCGGAGGCTGAGGCAGAAGGAGGCTGAGGCAGAAGGATCCTTGTGAGTTTGAGACTAGCCTGGGCTACAAAGTGAGCTCAAGGCTAGCCAGAATTGCATAGAGAGACCATGTCTCAAAAAGACAAAAAAAAAAGGATGTGAAATACACCGATGAAGGCATCTGAAAGCTGGTGGCTTCAGATCTCAACTGCAGCACCATGGTAAATTATACCATGATGAATGTTTCTGTTCATGAAACTTTATATCTCTGGGCTTTTGTTGGATTTAACTATAATCTCTGGTCACTTCTTGGAATCTAGCTAAGAAAATACAATCACTGGGGTAAAGACTTTTGGTGATAATATTACATATTGATTTCTACCACCATTGCACGTTTTTGGATATTCGTCTGTATTCAAATTTAATTTTTTAGAGGGACACAGCTTTCCTACGCAGTGACTACTACATTGTTATCTGCTCAACTTAATAAAAGATAAGAATCAGGTGTATGAGCTCAGTGATCAGAGTACCCAGGAGTGAATGATGGCTCTGCCATTTGCTAAGGATGATAGACTTCTGTCAGTAAAAATAGTGTGCCTTGAGTTAGTATAATTGTCTGATGTATTTTATATGGTTTTTGCCTACTCAACTAGTTGTTAATCAGTATACATAATAATATATATAATAATTAACTTTCTTAGGACTTATAAAGAAATGAATCTAATGCTGGAGAAAAACCACTAACATGGGAATTTCATAAAATCTAACTCACATGGTTATAATAAATTATGACAAAACATGTTAAGTGCTAAGCATCATGCCAAAGAATATATTTGATAAGCACTACTGATTAATATTAGTTATTCATACAATTATTGATTTTGCAAATACAGCTGAGCCTCCACTTACCCGTAGGGGTATTCTTTGATAAATCCATTGTAAGTCAGAAATATCAAGTCAAAAATGCATTCAATACCACCTGAACATCACAGTTCAGTCTAGCCTACCTTAACCATATTCAAACACTTACGTTGGTGTGCAGTCAGACAAAATCGCCTACCACAAAACCTATTTTATAATAAAGTGTTGTACACCTCATACAATGTAAACGAAACAGAGAAATAGAATGGTTATATATAGGGGTGTTTTCTCACCATCATACAGTTCGAAGGTCATAAATCTGGGACCATCTGTGATAGGCAACATAGAGGCAACTATAGCTTTTCAGGTGTTATCACTCAACAGTCTGCAAGGGTTACAGGTTGCTTTTTGGTTTTTTGATGATAGGAGGAAGAAAATCTTTTTTAGTATAAATATCAGAACTAAAAAAAGTATTGTTCAGTGAATACTGTGGGAACCTTCATCTGGACTTCTAAAACTTTAGAACCAGATGGTCATTACTGACTGATTTTGTTTAAGGGGGAACTTTGTACTGAAATGCTGAAGTGATTTGGCCTCATAAGACTGTGGTGCTTCTTACCTGTTTCCTAGACTTAAGTACTTTACTTCTCTTTGTGATAGCAAAGATTGGGCCTTGTTTGGTTGCTTTTATTCTATTGTATTGTATTATATCTTTATTTACTTTTAGGTACCAGTGATTTAACCAAGGGCTTTTTTTTTTTTTTTTAATTTTGAGACAAGCTCTCACTAAGTCTCTAAATTTCAGACTGGGCTGGCACTTGCAATCCTCCTGGCTCAGCCTCCCAGAATGCTGGGATGACAGGCTTGTGCCAGCACACCCAGCTTTCTTTTATTTTACTGAAATGTGGCTAAAAATGCGGTTACACAGCTGGATTCTAGGAGAGTTGAATTAAAAAGTATACTTTGGAATAGACGTTAGGGATAAGTTTTTCCAGGTTTCTAAACTAGGTAACCAGATAAACACACAGGAAGCCAGGTACCTGAAACTCCAGCATGGTCTTGCCCATATTTGACTCCAACATGTAGTGATAGGCGCCGATGCTCGTGCTGGGGTCATCCGCATCATCTAAAGTGCCCTTGAGAAGGACAGCAGCAGAAGAAAGTGTTACTCATATTTTCCTTGGGTGATCAAGGATAAATCCTGTGGCCACAGCAAGTCTTCCATTACTGGCCTATTCTTAATGGCATTCACGCTACAACCAAGTCTCCAGTTGATTTTGGGTAAGATTCCAAATCTCACCATGACTCAGAGTAAAGAGGACTTCATAGCTAATTTAAATCTACTTTTGATTAGAACATCCATTGAGCATATACTTGCTGACACAATAACTACTCCTGCGCAGAGATTCCTGCTACCACTGCACAGGTGGTGTGCTGGTGGTGTGAGGGCTAACTGAAATTTGGAAGTACCGATCATGCTCTAATTTCAGTGATACACAAGCAAATTTATGGACATAGAAAAAGAATCCCAGATGCATGGACCACTTATATTTTTTTCCCATGATCCTTAATGAGAACTTTTCATGATATGGGTGATGTTTGGACTGGAGATGTTATGGTTGTGTCTAGATGTTCTCCCAAAGCCTCACAGTCATGGGGGGCAAGCTTTGTAGAAGTGGTTAAATCTAGAGTTTGTGATTGATTCATAGTCCAATGCTGGGATTCAGGGTGTGAGTGCTACACCCACCCTCAGGCAGGTAGCCTGCGTGCAATATAAGGGACAGGAAGAGCCCTGTCCCTTCTCTCCCTTCCCTTGCTTGCTTTTGCTGTCTTCTGCTGCTATGAACTGTTTCTCCTCTGTGATGTTCCTTGGACCTTGGACCTAGCAGATTATGGACTGAAACCTCCACAAACTGTGAGCTAAATAAACTTTTCCTCCCTTAATTTTAGGTGTTGGTTATTTTGTCTCAGCAATGAGAAGAAAGTAAATATGACAGGAGACATAAATTTTGATTATATATTGTCTCCACTCTTGGACCACTGTGGTGAATTAACTAATGGTCAACTTGTAACCCCCAGCTGAACTGAATCAGCGCGGTTCTGGGCATGGAAGGTTCACCTGAGGATTTTTGCCAACAAAATAAGAGGAGAAGTGGAAGGGAAGGTAGTATCCTGTTGGTCCTCCTGGAATGCTTGTCTCTCTGGTTTTCCTGATATGAACTCATCTGTTCTAATCTTTATCAGAGGAGCTTGGGTCTTCACTGTCACTAGGGATGGTTGCTATTCTCTTCCAGGGAGCTCTAGTCTTTGCCTTGAGCATTGCTTCCTGGCTCCAGTGCAGATCCCTCAGCCTTGTGGCACAGATCCTTCACTCCTCTGGTACAGACTTTCTAGCCTCCACCACTGGCCCCTGGGCCTTCCCAGTGCAGATCCTTGATATAGACCGGCATAGGACATTATTATCTAAGCCTCTGGCTGGACTCATGTGGGACATTGCTGTGGGATCCAGGACCTCAGCTGGATTCTTCAGGTCTCCAGAGCATTAGCAGATCTCTTGCACTCCTCCGCATTTGACTTTTTGGGTGAATATTACAAAATAATCCTATAAATTATGTGTCCTGCATTAAACCTATTCCCTTGTAAACTCTGACAACAACAATCATTTAATCTTTAGGAAACAAGGTGTGTGTGTGTGTGTGTGTGTGTGTGTGTGTGAGAGAGAGAGAGAGATGGGTAGAAATGAAATTCCCCGTGAGTTTGGTTATAGAGAGCAGTGCTAGAAGTGAGCACAAGCTCTGGAATGGCATCTAGGTCTCCTCATTATCCCATGGCCTTGGATTCCTGGGAAGTCGGGCCGTGGCAACTCCGTGAGACTGAACAAACAACCAGCAGCATCAAATAGCAGCAAATTTATAGGTTTTGAATGCAATAACATTAACACACTGCTGCTGAAATATTTATGTTGGCTTTTTAAATATCCCAGAGGAAATCCACCCAGAAGCTTGCAAGCCATACGTACTCTCTTTCCTTAGAAATTTCCATGAAAAAATGATAAATTACAGTTATATTGAGGGCCCTTCCCTGCTCCTGAGTAAATTCCACACTTATATAAATCAGGCATCATTTTCCTAACTTCTCTTCCTAAAGGCACTTGAAATTTACAGGCCCAGAAAATAAAGGCTTCCTTTCATCCTCAGACCAGATATAGAGCAGAGCTCCCGGCCTGCTCCTGCTAGGACAATCGCTCTCCTTTCCCAGCCCCTCCTAATCTCTCCTGGAAGTGATAAGAGCGTTTATGAGGAGAGGCTCATGATAGTCAGATGATGGCTCCTTCATTATCAGCAGTTCCTCCAGAAAGACAGAATTTTCTAGTTTTATTAAGGGAAACAGGAAAGGAGAAGCTCAGATAGGGTTTATCCCTGCTAAGTGCAGGCCAGAAGCAGCTACTCCTGGGGGAAATGCCAAATCTCCCCTTGAGCATGTACAGGGAAACACCTGTCATGGGTGGAAGCCTCAGCTTCCTTTGTAGCTTGTAGTTTGGAGGTATCAAGCATCGGGAACTTCACATTGTTTATTGGACAAATAAATAACCCAGGATTGCTGGTGTGCTGAAAAAAAATTCTATATTTAAGTTGCCAACATGGGGCTTTTTGCATTTAAAGTATTCTGTGTTTGTGTCCATTACAGAAATTGTCAAAGCTCTCTGAAAAAAGTAAACTGATATTAACCATGATTATTGTAATAGCTTACACAAATCAGGATGAATAAAGAATCAGTGCTTCCTTAAAAATATAGACTGTAGGGCCCTACTCTCCTGGGTAGTTGGCACTTTCCCAGGAAGTACTTCAAATAATTTTTATGATTAGTTAAGTTGGGGATAAATGGAGCTAGTTTACCACTAGATGAAAGCATCATTCACTTGTTTGCATTCTTGGGCCCTAAAAGAATCAACACTCCTCAAAAGGCAGACGTTCAAATAAACAAATCAAGGTGGATCAAATTATCTCCCTCAATTTAAAGCTTGATTAGTTGTGATCCAGGGAAGTTAAGAATATTACTGAGGTGTAGAGTGGGGAACAAGTTCCAGTTTTATGATTTCCAATCCAAGTATTCTTTTCTGCTGAAAACTGATGATTTAGTGGGCAAAAATGTAACTCACATGTTTTTAAATTAAGAATTTGCTCCCTGTATCATCTCCCAGGACCCAGACGCCTCCATCCACAGCACGGCCCACTCCTCCCTCCCCTGTGGGTACTCACACTGGTGGAGGCCACTGCTTCCTGAACGCTTTCCATAATGAACTCCTTGGTGATCCTGCGCGAGGGGAGCTCATTGAAGAGGGAGTTGATCAGGGCCACTTTGGCTGCATCCCGTCTGGCCTCAGCCCTACTTAAGCAGCACTTGAGAAGGGAAGGAGAAAAGGAGCCATTAAAAGATTCAGCCTTTTGCCTTTTCATTCTTGCTCCAATGGGTCTCTGGACATTTCTAGCCAGACATTTATTGACTGCTCCTGTTCTTTCACACCCATTGCTAATCTCCCCAAAGATCATGCAGATTTTCTCTCAGCTGTAGAGACCATGCAGATGTCTTGTTACCTTCAATTGCTTTTTGTCTTATTTCACAGGCATAGATCAAAGGGTTTGCATACTATAATAATAAAAATAATAATGGCTACTATTGTGTACTAGGTTATTTACGTTCATTAGTAATGAGAAATAATAATAAGTCCTAAAATCTTCATTTCAGAGAAAAAAAGAAAAACAGGCAAACTAGAGATATGTATAACAGTAATTACTTACATTGTGATAATATACAATGTTATATAATCACATACAATGCAATTTAATTGGAATAATAAAAATTAAGGGTTTGAAGTCAGACTCCTAGGGTCCAAGCTCCAGCTAAGGTATTTACTAGCTTTAAGATCTTGACCGGGTTAGTCAGTCTGTGCCTCACTTTCTTCCTTTGGAAAATGTAAATAATAAAAGGGTTGAGATTAATATCCATTAATTAATGGAGACAAAGTGCTGAGACTACCTGCACATGGTACCCCTCTCTAAGAATGTGCCAGCCTTACGCGTGTTTGCCTCCAAGTGAAGGCAAGGTCCTGCTGTCATAGCTACTGTTTTTGCTTTTCCAACACATATTCCTCACCTTCTTTCTAATAGCAGTTAACTGATTTTCTTGAGATTATCTTTATACTCTGTTCATTGTCCATGGAGTTTGGATAGGACACACTGCATCTGGCCTTCTCAAAGTTAGAGATTGCAGACAATCTATCATTAATAACTAATTTAAAAATTAGGATTTTTTTATTTTAAAATGTAAAAAAAACCCAAAACAACAATGAAGACAAAATCAAAGCAACACAAAAACAACGAAAACAATACATGACCTCCAAACAAAATGATAGTAGTTAACAATGGTTGTTACCTTACATACTGTTACCTTCAGTGAAGTTGCTCAGGCCATCAGACGTAAGAAGGTAAGATTGCCCAAACAATCAAAGACAGTAACAAGTAATAAAAAAAAAAAACATTGGAAATGATGCAGAGCTTCACCATACAAGATGGTAGGAGTTCAACAATGGTTCTTATACTGCATATTGTTTTCAGATCAGTCATTCTGATTACCAGATTCAAGCGTGCAAAATTGGTCAGGAAAAAAGAAAATTTTAAGCATTGACTGTTCTTCTCAATAAACCACAGACATCAGCAATACGCCTATCCCAGCTATTCTTGTATATACATATAAATTTTATTTTTCATTTAAAAAAATACTGTTCAGTGTTCCTCAATGTGCTCTCACTCTCCGTGCTCCTAGCTTGTCTTCCCTAGTCACATGGGTCTGCATGACATATTCTAATTTTCCTGTCCCCTCTGTTTCTTTTTCTAACAGCTAACTGTTCCCATTCTTCAAGTTCTTATTGGTCTGGCATCCTGGGCCCAGGGAGAGAGAAGCAGCCTCATGAGAACTGCAATGTCCCTGGGACCCGCACATTTTAGGGGCCCTCTGGTATGATGGCTTTCGTCTTATAGGCTCTTTTGAACCCAGGGCTGTAGACGCTAAGATTCCTAGTAGGAAAAAGTCACAAAAGAGAAGCCCAGGCCTGAATTCTGATCGGTGGATTGGCCAGGCTGCCACTCTGTGGCTCCACCGTGGGGTGGCTGGGAGATCTGGGCCACCCAAACTTTGGGGCCTAATTTCTTATCCAAGAATCCTACTGCCTAAAATGCATGACTCTCGGGATTTGCTTGATAACTAATATGAAAGAAGAAGGAAAGGAACCAAAAAGTACACTTATTTTGCAATTTCTCCACTTCAAGAGCTCTAGATCACTAACAGGAAAGAGCCAAATCCCTCTATTTGCTTTCAGCACCTCCCCGACTCCACCCTACCCTCCCTGCGTTGACCATCCCTGCCGTGTCCCAGGGACACTCCAAATGTGCCTTTGTGTCCTCCAGAAGCCCCTCCTCCCCTTCTCCACAAACTTGGCTTGATATCCAGCTCCTCTGATTTCCTCCCCAAACCTCCAGGAAGAGTTGGAACAATGTGTTATAATGACCATGTAGCTGACTATCGGTCTCTTCTTCCCAATGAGAAGTAATTACAAGACTTCTAAAATGCAAAGAATGTCACACTGAGGAGAATGAAAACCAAATCTTCCTGGAGCCTAACAAAACAGGACAAGGAAAGACAGGAAGAGCTACTTTAGGTAATAACACAGTGCTTGCATACTTTTTCGGGGGGGGTTGGTTTGGACACAGGATCTTGTGTGTAGTCTATGCCCAGCTTTGAACTCATTATATAATGCAGGCTGGCCACAAACCTATTGCAATCTTCTGACTCAGCCTCCTGAGTGCTGGGATTTCAGGTGTGCACCACCACGGCCTGGCTTTGTAGTTTGCTTCTTGAGTGTCCAGCAAAGGCCCGTGTGTTGAAGGTTTGATCCCCAGCCTGGGGCGCTACTGGGACATGAGGACACCCTAGGGAAATGTGACTTAATGGAAGGAAGGAAGGTCACTGAGGATGTGCCCCTGAAGGACAAGCTGGGCTTCCAGAGTTTTCTCTCTCTCCGTCTCCCTCTCTGTCTGTCTCTCTCTCTGTCCCCGTCTCACTCTCTCTCTGTCTCTGTTCCCACCTCTTGTGTCTCTGTCTCTGTCCCCGTCTCGCTCTCTCTCTGTCTCTGCCTCTGTCTCTGTCTCTCTCTCACTTCCTGGTTGCCATGAGATGTGTAGCTTTGCTATGCCTCGTGCTTCCCCCATGCTATGCTGCTTCATCACAGGCCCAAAGGTAGCAGATCTAACTGAGCGTGGACTCAAACCTCTCAAACCATGACCAAAATAAACTTTTCCTCCCTCTGTGTTGATTCTCTTTAGTATTTTGTCACAGCAACAGAAAGCTGACCAACACAACCTTAAGTGAGAGATGGAACTGAAGCTCTAAAATGCATGAGGGGAGAGCAGTTTGGGGTTTCTCTCTCTGGTGGTGATTGGCAAGCAAGAGGGCTTTGGGGGCAGCTTTAGGCAACAAAGCAATTTAAAGTTTAGACCTCTGGCAAGAGTTGGGTCACTGGTATTATTCAGTCAGAAGGGGTCTGGACAGACTGATTTACTTTGTGCTGGAAGCTTGGGGGAGAATTCACAGGATGTTGAATTCTGAGTCAGAAGCCCTTCATTGAAGTGTGTATGTCACCTCTTCTAAGAAGTTTCCCCTGACCGTTCTCAAGGACAGACTGCATGGACAATGTCGAGGGGCAGCGACAACACTTCCGTGTCACTGTATGCTAGTGTTCTGGCTGCCCTTCCATTTCCAGGTGGTGAGTCCCCTTAATGGCAAAGTTAATTTTCCCTGGCCCTATAATATAGTTCATTAAGTGAATAACTGAAAGCAGGCAAGGTAACCCAAAAACAAGTCACTAAAGCACCAAATATAATGTTCAAGAAATTATCTTAAAAAGAATGAAATATAGATACTTCTTATTGCTTTTTTAAAAAAGGTTCTATTTCAATATACCTTGCAATGTATGTGTGTTCCAGTAACAAAATGTATGTGTATTCCAGTAAATTAATACCTGGATTTCAGAAAGATAATTGGCTATTATGTTTAGACTCTCTGATAATGACCATCTTTGCCTATGTTGGACGTGTTTATTATTCTTTGGAAAAATCAGTTCCCATTAAAAGGCAGAGTTTTTGCAAGTATTACCTGGTATCTGTAACAGCAGCTCATTTCAATAGCAATTTAGCTTTACAAAATCTACAAGAGAGCTATTGAGGTTTTAGAAGGTAAAAATTAGAATCAGACGGGAGCACGCTTAAGAAACAACTTTCTATCTAAATAATAGCAATTTAAACCATCTTTCATAGACAGAGAGGCCCAGTAAACACGGCTTAGATAAAAGAAACTATCTATTTTAAATAAGACCAGCTAAGTACTAGATCAAAGGCACCACATACATTTACAACCAAAAGGCACTGCTTTGGACATCAAAGGACAGCCACGCCAGAGAACAGAAAGGGCCTTTACCCAGAACGCATGGACAAGGACTACTGAGACTCAGCGAGAATCAAGATATTAAAGCAGACACATGTCTTTACTTATTTTCCTGTTTCAGGGTACAGAATATTTCCTTAAATCAGGGGAGAAAGTGTACCAGTTAATAAGTACATAAAACAAATTTTAAGGCATCAAAGGGCTTTTCTGGCTATTATTCTTTATATTTCTGCAAGACAAGTACTTTTTAGGAATCTTGTAAGACCCATAAGTACCTGTACGTGGGTAAGCAATGCAGCCCGCAGCAGCCAACAAGGCATAGCTAAATCGGAGCACAGGGGCTGCTGTGAGAGCAGGCAGTTAGAGTGAGCACCAAACAGTGGGAAATACTATGAGAAAATAAAATATGGCAAGGGCCCGAGCATTTTATTGTTGTCCAAACCAGTCGTCAAAGACATCATTTAGGGAGTGAGTGAAGTATGATGTTATTTCAAAGCTACTTCCTGCTGGAATTAGGCTTCCCATATTGTATGGTTTATGCTTGCAATTTTTTTTTTCTTTTAGCCAAACCCTGTCATAAATACAGATCTGTAAACTGTGCCTTACCCACTAACCATTCTGACTTGTTAATGGAGAACGACAACTTCTGTCCTGTACACTTTGTGAAAGTGCAGAGCAGGAATACTTAATAGTGAAGATTTTACTAAAGTCAGCTGTGGATTTCTCAGGCATGTGAAGACACATGCTTTCCAAGTGGCCAGCAGACCCCACTCAGGCATTCATCTTGGTGCTCAGATGCCTTTCATTTACTGGTACATTATAAACATTATAATCATTTCAAAGTGTCCTGACTAATCTAAAATTAAAGCAAAAGAAAAAAGAAATAAGAGTGACTGTGGCATTTCTTGGGAAAGTAATTTAGAGGCAGTGGTATCCAGCCTACAAGATGTCTCCAGTGACGCCTCCATGTGGTGTTTACATCCCCGTGTGTCCTTTGCACACTGCACCAGGCTTGGTCTGCAAGGCCAGTGGAACATGGTGATACTTGTTATTAAAGACCTGGTGGTTTCCATCTCGGTCCTGCTTTCCTTTCTGTCTTTGATCACTTGTTGGAAGACATCAGCTGTCATGTCATGAGCAGCCCCGTGGAAAGGCACACATGACAAGGAACAAGTCTTCTACCCACAGCCACCTGAGTGAGATGAGAAGCTGATCCTTCAGACCCACAGTGTGGGAAAAAAATTTTTGCCAGCTGTTCCTCAAAGGACTAATCTCTAGAATATATAAGCAGTTCCAAAAAATCAGAACCCCCAAATTTAAAGACCCAATCCAAAAATGAGTATCTGAAATGAATAGACACTTGTCAAATGAAGAAGTAGAAATGGCAAATAAATACATGAAAATTGTTCACCATCACTGGTCATTTGAGAAACTCAAAACTGAACAACATTGAGATTCCATCTCACCAGAAAAAGAAGGCTGTAATCAAGAAATCAACCAATAACAAATTCCGGTGGGGCTGTGGGGGAAAAGGAACCCTTCTCCACTGTTGGTGGGAGTGTAGACTAGTGCCACCACTGTGGAAATCAGTGTGGAGATTCCTCAAAAAACTAGAACTAGAGTTCCATTTGATCCAGCTATTTCCCTTCTTGGTGTCTTCCTGAAGCAATTAAAAGCATGAAGCCACAGTGATATATGCACACCTGTGTTTATAGCGGTGCAGTGTGTAATAGCTAAATCTTGTAAACAACCCAAATGCCCATCAACCAATGAATGGATAAAGAAGATGTGGATTTTATACAATGGGGTACTATTGTGCCATAAAGAAGGACAAGCTTGAGACATTTCTAGGTAAATGGATGCACCTTGAGACTATACTCTTAAGCAAAATAAATCAGACACACATGTGTAAATGTCACATGGTTTCTCTGGTGTAAGAAACTTAAAGTGTAAATAAGGACCAAAATATGTAGTAAGAGATATTGGGAAATTAGAAAAAAATGATCAATTGAGAAGGGAAACAAGGTGAGGGGGTAGAGACAAAGAAACAAAATAATAGAAAGAAAAAAAATGTAGCCAAAGCTTTTGTAAATAAGGAGGGAAAAGGGCTGAAGGAAGAGGAGGGGAATGGGGAAAAAAGAAAAAGCAAGATATACCATGTACAGGTATAAATTTCCAATAATGAATGTTATCACTGTGTATATCTAAAATGGACCAATTAAAAGAAAAAAAATCTGGTCCTTCAGACTGGACCCAGTCTTCAGATGACTGGAGCTCCCAAAGACAACTTGACTGCAACCTCCAGGAGAGCCTGGGACAGAACCGCCCAACTAAACTGCTTCTTCCAGATTCCTGACACTCAGCATATGTGAGAGAGTAAATGTTTGCAGGTTTTTGGGTAATTTGTTATGCAGCAGTAGATAACTATTGCAAAGGCTATGCTCACCACAGGTTATTAGGAATTCTCTTATTATACCCTCAGGGTAGAGCTCAATAACAATAATCCTCATTGCTGACACTATGTGCTTGGCATTGCACTAAGCACTTTATGTTTATTATCATGTCTCATATTACAAGGATCCTGTGAGGCTGGTTTTGCTGTTATCCTTATTTTGCAGTTGTGGAAATGGAGGTTTAAAGAAGCTATGCAACTCAAGGTCATGCAATTGCAAAAGTGAACAGAACAAGAACCACACCCAAGTCTGTCTGACATGAGAGTCAAGATTTTAATTACTGCACAATTTTGCTCTTCATACAAATGGTCAAGTTTGAAATAGAATAGCTATGTAATTTGGCTAAGGGCTCCTTTCTCTAAATCAGTATAATACTCCAGACAAAGCTGCAACTCTGATATTTTGTGGGTTATTTAGACATACGATTCCAAGAATATCTCCTTCTGTCCCCATGGGACCAAATGGACTTAATCAGAAGAAAAGGCCAAGGAGGGTGCATGTGCTATTGCCATAAACTGTGCTCACTGAGAGAAGTGTACCAGTGAGTATATTAATGTCTTTCTCGTTCCTACTGTTTTCTTTTTGTTGCTTTCCTGGGCTGTAGAGGGAAGGAAAATAGAGAGATAAAGGCCAACCATGAATACACCAGAGAGGAAATGTCATCTCCAGGAGGAACTGTTTCCTTCTGGCTGGACATGAGCTCTTGGTTAAGTATGGAGCCAGGTGCTTTGGGATTCTGTTACATAAGGCTGCTCAGCAACTGTAAGAAGTATTTGGTAACTCTTCAAGAGTAGAAGTCATTTACATTAAGCTATCCCAGCTCTACTGAACAAGAACTCACACCAAAGCCCGGCTCATTCTGGCTTTGTATTTTATTTTGGAGTTGAGATCATCAATAAGCCGCCAGGAGCACACAGGGTGCCCTATGAAGATTTCTACCAAGCCAAGGCTAGGAATTTAGACCAATCATTCAAAAGCTTTCCTGTTCGTGTTGCAGTTGCCTGGGAACTTGTTAAATGTGTATACACTCTGGATCCACCCTGACTTACTGAATCAGAATCTCTTCAGATGGGTCGTGGTGGCAGATCTGCATTTAATAAGCATTCCAGGGGATTCTGAAACACCTAGAACTACTCTAAGAGGAGCGTTGCTCCAGCCTCTGTCTTATTTCTATCAGGCAGGGGCAGAACCAGTTTTTGTGGGGTGTGAGGCTTACACAATTTGGGGAACCTTAAGAAAAACAAGATAAAGTTACAAGTGAAAAACAGCTGTGCTGAAGCTTCTTTGTCTTCAGGGTAAATCCACCTCTGCTAACATCAAAAGGCTAATTGCTCACTAGAGGAACTGATTCTGCCTAAGGTTCAAGAAAAGCAACATTGAGGTTTTAAAAAGCCCTTTATGAACTTGCTGACTTTTGTAAGTGAGGTCTCAATTTTGCTTTTCTGCTGAGTAGTTTTTCCTGCTTCCATGATAATTTTCTACCATGTAATGCTAAGAGCCAACCCAGATTAATTTGTAGGCTGTCACCAAGTAAAACAGCAGCTAGTCAGTTTTTCAGGATGAACAGAAACCCTTAAGTTAATTGAAATAAAATCATGGTAGCCATGAACATGCAATTTCTATGCCTAATGGGAAATTAGTTACCATAGCCAGGCATAGTGGCACATGTCCCTAGTCCCAACTACTTGGGAAGCAGGAGGATCACAAGTTCGAGGCTATCTGGGCCACATAGTGAGATCCTATCTCAAAATGTAATTTGAAAAGGACTAAGGATATAGCTCAGTGGTAGAATGTTTGTCTTGCCCCCCCACAAAACTTTTATTGTTAATTATTTTTTAAATGCTTTAAAACTATAGTTACGTTATTTTTTATACAAACAACCAGCCAAGCTGATGCAATTTAGACTGAGCAATGACTTTCCTGGTAACCCTCATTTAATTAATTTTCTCCATGCTTTGCATTAAAAAAGAGACAGGATGCATGTGTTCAGTAGTCATTTCCATGTCCCAAGATTCCACTAAACCTGCACACCAACTACAGTGCTTTCTATAGCAAATATGGAAAAGCATCAATAAAAGTGACTTTTCTCCATTTTAAACAAAAGACCTACTAGAATCATCCAGACATGTGTTTTAAAGACTACAGAAAAAAGGTCTTCAGATCCAAAATGTATAAAACCAGTGTAGATTCACCTTTGGCCAAGGCCTGTCAGTGGTAGTCTACAAGAAGCAGCTTTTGAAAAAAGTAGTGTGGTGGGAAATGCTGTAGACTGTCCCTACACCTGAACTCCGCATTGAAGATGTCATCCTCTCCGGGGTCAGGGACAGGTCAATGATATTTTGGTGGTGTTACTTCAACAGCACATGGGCTCCAAGGATTCTCCCAAGCTGTGACTTTGCAGTGGTAAAACCAAATAAACTGACTGTGAGAGGTGAGAATTCTTGCCCAAATCCTCTCGGCTGTTACATCTGTCATTCAGGTGGTTGGGAACATTTTACTTTTGAAACATGTAGTTGGAGTCCCAGCAAGTGACTTGCAGAGTTTGTGCGTATGGCCTGCCAGCTCTGGTCAGTGTCACCAACACCTTGGTTTCACCTTGACAGCAAGCCCTCAGCAAAAAAATGCTACAAGCCAGGCCCTGCTGCTTTCAAGACCTTGACGGCCCTGGCCAAAGCATGAACATTTGCATGTGTTCCAATTTATCTAATTATGGCTATATTAGCATTTTCCCCCTTCCAGATGGTGATGTGAAAAAGGGCAACCGTTGAAACTCAGTCACCCAAATTAATATTGTGTCTCTCTGTAGGTCAGCCTGGCGGCAAATACGTTAGGAACAATTTAGAGCTCTGTGTGTGCTGGGAACGGGGTCTTTGCTAGGTATGGGGGAGGGGACCAGTCTGGGAGTCCAATTTTCAGAGAAAACTCACCAGTTCCTGTCAACTGAAAGAAACGTTTCAGGCACATGGTGGGTCAGAATGTTATTTTTATAATATAAACCACCTGGCCTCCTCCTCTTTTACCTCTGCTGCAAACGCTGTTCTACGCACATACCTAGACCAAAGTCCCTGGTAACTATTACAAACACACGTTGTGCTATGTTCCTGGAGGCTCTTTCTTTTTTCTTTCTTTTTTTTTCTTTTAATTCTTTTTCCTTTTCCAAGTTAAGGTGAAGACAAGATGAATTGATCAGGGCTCAAGATTTTGGTTTATTTTTATAGTAGCTTTGATGTAAAAGGATTCCATGAGAGGGATGGGAGGGGGTTAGGGAGACCAGGAGTCAGACTTTGTTTTCTTCTCAGCAACTTAGTGAGAAGGTGAGTTAGTACATAAACTCTGGAAAGGGCTGGGGGACTCCTGTGGAGATAGTCCAAAGTCTTTATTTTTATCTCAGAGACTTCTCTGAACTTTCCTTTCACTACTCTGTACTGTTCTCTTAGGAGGTCAGGCATCTCCGTTCACTTTGGTTAATAAGAAAAGAAACAGATTAAAGTAAAGGAAGGGGGCTGGAGAATAAATAAAGTCTCATTAAAACAATATGCACTTCCAATTTCACAGGCAAGTCATTAAAGTCTGATAATTAGCCGACATGACTTTCAAATGGGATGGGGTTATAACGAACTTTCCTATCTTTGGGTCTCATTAGTTATAAACAGGGTGCTTTCCTGTGGAGATTGCCACCAGGAAATACCTCCTTGAGAAGTTGTTACATTTCATAGCGTGCACTACATCTGCGTCTACGCATACAAAGGGCAGAGAAGAGGTCATGGATGATTTCAAACAGAAATACTTAACATTAAACCTGCATTAGTGTTGGGCAACAGTCTCAGTTTTATGGTGGGAACTAAGTCTTTATTTGAGATATGGAATGTTAAGGCTGGGGCCTTATTTATCAGCAAAGACAGCATTATAATTCCACTAAGTCAAACATATGAATCGATCAAATTTTCTCTTAGTCGTTCACTTCTGGGAAACACTTAATTTTATAAACTGAGTTTATTGTGATTTAGATACACCTTTAATTCTCTGGGCTCTAAGAAGACTCGTGCAGTGCATAAAAGTGAAATGTGCTGACTGCCTTCAGTAATGTAAAACAAAGTTAAACACCTCTATCTTCTTTTTGGTGGTAAGACCCTTGGAAAGATACTTTTTCTAGGTATTTTCACAGGCGATGACTTTAGTTTGGAAACCACAGTGCTGTGATAATCAAAGCCAGGAAATGAATTCAGTGCCCTTTCAGAGATGAGGCTCTGCAAGGAGTTCATCTGCTGAGTGTTCGCTCTCACTCTCGTGTGTGGCCCGGTTACACAACACCAAACATTGCTCATAAATGGGGAAGAACTCAATCAACTGTTTGCCTGTGCAAGGACTGAATGTCTCAACTTCGTGTGGTGCCTGGCACTTCACAGTTAACCTCAGAGTTGCACCCCTGTGTCTACACCTATACTTATTTCTGTGAATCAATTCTAATGGTCGCAAAACAGGGAAGTGAGAAAGATATGATATTCACACTTCAAATGAATCAAGCTCTCTTATCAGTGTGTTAGCCCGAAGGCCCATTTTCTAATTTAATCACATTTCATGCACATAGAAAATTTCAGGATGCCGTACTATATCCAAGCGAATTTTTGCTTTTTTTTTTATAACTCAAAATGAGAGTGTAATTCATTAATTCATTTCAGCAGGTACTATATGGAAGACTCCATCACTGGCTTGAAAACACAACTTGAATCACAAACCTTTTAAATCAAAACATAAAATAAGATAAAATACTCAAATGGCCTTTGGGATTTGGAAACAAAAACAGCTGCTGAAACAATGAGTGGCTTTCCTTCTGAGTTCATAAAGAGGGGAGCCAGACGATGATCTGATGGCCCTTGCATTTCTCTTATTGTCAAACATGGAAATTATTGCAAGTTTTCATGGTCATGATATGTGGCCAGGGAAGGATTAACTGCCTAGACACAGTGGCATAAAGACAGCGTGTTCAAAATGCATGAATTTCCACTTAATGCCTGTAATATTAGAAGATGGTTTATATAGAGAAGATGCAAATAAGTACTAATGTGTTTCAGTATAACTTCCTGGAAAATATTTTTATGTCAGTAGATTAGTTTATTTATTGTTTAGAAATTCAAAAATAAAATCATATTTTCACGTCTTGTTTCCTGCACTGGAGTAATATATGAAGGCTTGGTCTAAAGGCAGAGTTAAAGGTGTCTCTCTCTCTCTCTCTCTCTCTGTCTCTTTCTCTCTCTCTTTTGGTGGGTTGTAATGTCAAGTTAACTGAAAACTCTTTAGTTAGTCTGCATGGACACAAGCTTCCTATTGACTTCAGTGGGAGGTATTTTTTGCACAAAACAAGTGGTTTGTGACCACCAGTGCTTTTGACTGGACTGCTTTCCTTTGATTAATCAGAAAACTAAAGGTCAACCTGAATACCACTTTTCTAAGGAATGAATGAGCCTAATCTCTTGCAGCTTTTATAAAACTACCTGAAACCAGCGGGATTAGTCCCATAGTCCAGTCCCATATTCCACTTCAAGTATTTTCAATTATTTGGCACTACTGGAGGTGATGTCCACGGCTCAGTTAGAAGGCTACTGCTGGCATAATGGTTTCTCCATGTTTCAGCACATGGTCTTGGCATTAATAATCCATTGTGAAATGATTTGCAATGCACACGGGTGACATTTGATTATGTGAAAGGCATTGCAGGAATGAGCGTGTAGGCTCGTATAGGCCAACTGCTGGCAAAAACACAGTGAAATGTTATATGGTGAAAATAACATTTAGGAAGGTTTCTGAGCTGACAAAGAAAAGTGTAAGGATGTTGCTTTGTGAGAAATATTCTTTTTTCTCTCCTGGTTTTGCTTTCTCAAATCATATTTTGGAGGACCAAATAGGTTAAGAGGCCAGATTTGGCAGCCAACCACCCAAATACATTTTCAAAATATATTTGATTCAGGAAATTCTGGATCTTTTTAAGCAAAGATGTTAACAATCCTCCTGAGAACCTTAAAATATGATGATTTAAACATAAGGAAAAGGAGACCCTGAAGTGATCAGAGAAATCACCCAGAGCCGTCTCTGCTGAGAAGTTCGGTTTTTCATTTTGTTTTCTGTTTTTTTAAAGACCCCAAGGAGGATGTTGGAACTACTACTTTAGGGAAGTCCTATCATTTTGGGTCAAAATTTGTGAGACACTAGGGAAATTCATGATTCTCAGGGTAGTGAAAACAAAAACAAGAGCACTAGACATTCTTAGACTCATATTCTCTACATTTATTCATTGATCTGCCAAATGTCATATATTTTAATTAGATTAAATGAGAACATTTATTATATGTGAACAAATCTAATGCAGGTCTGGGTGTGAATCTGGCCAAAACTGGTTATTCATTGTTATAGGAACTGACTGGGGGAAGGTTAATATGCTCAAATTAAATCCAGAGAAAATTAGTTTTTTACATAAATTCTTTCAAGTTCATCCACTTTCAATATTTTGACCAAAAATACATTTCCTTTCTAGTCTACAACCTTGTAGAGTTAGGTGGAATGTCTTTGCTATGACTAAAAATTGCAGGCATTAACTTCATTTATTCTTGGGATTTTTTTATTCACTCATTTGTGAATTCATTGGACAAAATTTATTAGGCACTTATTATAGAAAAACACAGAGCTTGATGTCAGACCCTGTCCCTGAGGAGCTTGCATTTTATTACAAAGACAGAGCATACACATAAGTAACCTTAGCACAAGGTAGAAAGCATTAAGCTCTAGTGGAGAAATACATAACTGCTTTGGGAAATCAGAGCAGGCAAGGATTTCTAGCAGAGCCATTCAAAGAACGCTTGTTGAGAATATGACATGGTGTGGCATCCTGAAAGAGGGAGCATGAAGCAAAGGGGGTGGCCGCCATCATAAGTAGGTCACAGTGTGACCATGGGAATGGTTAGAAGAGGCCACGCACTGGCAATGGATAGTTAGGACAAAGTGTCAGACGAGAGCATTTCAGGAGATACAGTGGGAAAAAAAGTTGGGCCAGCTGTAGAGTTAATGCGTGAGGGGATCAATATCTTTGTGAGGCAGGGTTTGAACCTTAGTCATAAGGTAACAGGGTGCCATTAGCCTCTTCCAATACACAGTTTTTAAAACTTTTTCTCTTGAAGCAATTTTATAGTAAGAGTTAACAAAGATAATACAAAGTTTCTTGATATCCAGAAAGTAGCCTACATCATGCTTTTTTAATGTAATGATTTATATAGCATTCTTACGCTCCTGTGATTGTATCCCTTCTCTCACACTTGGTGAGACCTACGTCTTGGTTTTTCCTTAACCAGACATGCCAAAGTTTTGTCTTTTTATCTTTCCAAAGATAGTTTTTGGGTTTTGTCTGTCAAGTTTGCCAGGATTTGCTCCATTTCATCAGCTCTCCTAAAGTGTCCCTGAAGCTCCCTGTCTATTCAGTATGATTTCCAAAACAGAAGAATGTGTAAATGTAGATCCACCTTTTAAGCAGAATGCTTTCCGTAAATCCTGCGTAGCTATAGCTCTTGCCATGATCCTGCTGCCCATGGGGAGGGTCATTTCAATCTGAAAACTTGTGATTTTCTTTACTTGAAAGAAAGTAACTGCTTTTGTTATGTCCTTTCCTCTAGTGCTTTGGCTGTTCCTGGAACTCTTGTTAACACTGACTGTTATGATTTATCTACTCTCCTGTACTGTCTTCTTCAACCTCTTTGCCTTTCTGCTATAAATTCTAAAAAATTTACTTTATTTCTGTTTTTAACTTTACTGTGCCTTACCAGTTTCCATGCCATCTGTATGCACTTGTCAGTTTGTTTTTCTTTTATTTATTGTTTCTATTGTTCTAATTTGGCAAGCACATCTTAACTTTCTTGTGTCTTGCTTATTTTTTTCTGTTTTAGGGATCAATATCTTTGTGAAGTTTTTTGAGGATTCCTGCTGTAATATTCTCTTATGTTCTGATATCCTGTGTTATCTGAATTGCTTTGTTCATTTGCTTTCCTGCCTTGGCCTTATCTTATATGGCATTGGCTTTGCTCAAATGTTTGCTGATCTTTAGTTCACTGACATTTCATGTACAAGGAAGCCTATTGGTTTAGGTGGCCAATAAGACCTCTGTCCCTGGATGAGTAAGTGTGTTTCTCTGAATGAGACAGCTCATGGTGCTCTGATGACTGGGGATGTGTGTTGACTGGCAGACATCCCCTCGGAATCCTTAATAATGGACCCGCAGGCACATGTGCGTTAGAAAGCCTCCTCCTCAACTGCTGCCTTTCTTCCCTCTTCTTTCCCTCATCCTTGCCACTGGTGTCTGGGGTACATCAACCTCTATTATGAGATTCTCGTTGCAATTGTTCTCATTAGGCAACTCACTTCCATTCATGAGTGGTCAAAATCCACTGCTGACTACCACTCAGGCGCGAGGAAGATAGCACCTCACTGGCTCATTGGGTCAGCAGTGTTGAAAGCAGTTCTTTAATGAGCCCTAAAATTACCTCAGGACACCCTCCAGCTCTTTGCATTTGTTCATCTGGTCCTGTGGTTTGTCAAGCTCTTCTTTACTTTCAAAGAATGTTTCTACTGTATATGTTTAGACTGTGGTATTTTTGTGCCTAATGTTTTGATTTTGTGTTCATCTCCCATAATTGCCTCAACATTCAACTCTTCCAGTGGCACCCTTTCTTGTTGCCCAAAAGATTTACTTCTTTTCAAGTACATCTTTGACATTGTAAGGCATTTTAGCCTAGCAAAGAGGAAGAGGAATGTGCTAGGTCGGCTATTTTGATTTAGTCTTGAGACTCTACTGCTGCTGCTCTTTTACATTCCAAAAGAGACATTCATCTTGTTGATTCTGCCAGATCACTGCAGGCTCTTTGAGGACTGTTTGCCTAGTGGTCTCAGTCTTAGTTGTCCATCCCAGCTTTAATTATAACTTAGGTGTTGGAAAGCCACTGAGGACAGTTAGTCTAAAACATGCTTTCTCTTCAACTCCCCACCTGACGGGGGACTAGATAGCCCCCGTGTCTTCAGTGAAATTTACCACAAGAATAGGAGAGAGCCTGCCAACTCCTTACTGAAGGGCACTGTCCCCATTCTAACCACCGTGTTCTCTAATCTTCTGTCATTGGAAATGGAACCCATACTTTGCACTGGAATTGCCCTTCTGAAGGTTGTTAAAGACACTGCATTTATCACAGCTCCTGGGCGCAGCTCAGTGGATTCTGTACTATGGCTGATGCCTGCAGTCTGCATCCTTTGTCTCACGGGGTCACGTTTCCTGGCTTCCATACCATTCCCTCTTCTGGTTCTTTGTCCTTTTCTGGACAATCTCAGATTTTTTAGAGAAATATTTTTCTTTTTCTTTCCCCCCTGAAACCACTCCTAAGGTCATTTGTTTTTAGATCTTCTTCTGCATAGCAGACATTGGCAGTGGTACAGACAGCTCCTGCTCAGAAAGGTGGACACACAGTTTGCATCATTGCTTTAGTCTCGGGTCCCATGCTCTTAGCTGGTTGCACATCTCTGCCAGGGTCTTCCAGGTGCTGGACACTGGCTCCATCCCTTTCTTCCAGGTACTTCTCCTCCTCTTGTTTTTTGCTCAGTGACTAAATCCAACACTGTGGTGTCATGCTACCTCCCACGCCTCCTGATGTTCTTTCCTCTTTCCCACCGGACTTGGCTGGCTCTGCAGCTCACCTTCCTGCCACTCACTGCTCACTTCCTATCGGCCTCTCAGTCTTCAGCTTTATGTAGCTCTAAAGCATCTTCAGGTCAGAGTAACCTTTCTGAAAGACATCTGAATACAGCACTCACCTCTGGGGGTTCTGATTTTATATAGTGTGAAACCCACACTCCTGTGCAATGTGTGATGGTCCCTTAGGGTTTGATGTACATGCCTAACCATCCTTTCCTGAGGGATCTTGCCCCACAGACTGTCGCTCTCACAATTAGGAAAGTGCCTATGCTTTCTTCTTGCTCGTTGCTTTGCACACAGCTTTCCTCACACAGAGAATTCCACCTCTTCTTTCCCAACTAGCCAGGATACCCTCAGCCGAATGTCTCTGCTTGCATTTACATTTCCTAGGAATCCTTTGATTTCTCCTAGGCAGCATAGGTTAGTGAGTCTGTTTATTAAAGTATGCACTTTCCTTACTCTACAAAGGATTTGTCAAAATAGAAAACAGATACATCAGGTACCAGGATAAAACAGATGAGTCAGGCACTAAATTCAAAGGGAGAGTAAAGATAAAAATATAAACAATACCAGGTACTACGATAGTCTTAAAAATGATTGATATTCAATTCTCTAGACTTACACTGCATAGAGCTACACTGAAATTTACCTCTGGGCTTCTTAGTTGTCAAAGCTAAGAGATGAACTTGATTGTTTATGGGTTTCATAATGTCCTGAAACTATAAATAAAACATCTTTGCAAGGTACTGAAAATTGAGAGATAGTTTATTACATTAACGAGGTACTTATAAAGGGGACTGCTAAATCTAGAAGTTCCCTTCTTTGTGCTTTCACTGACCCTTGGATATCACTCTGTAATTACCATAAAGTTTTTTTGTACATTGATTTCCTCAGGGTATGCATGATATCCTCAGGCCGCTGCTTGGTATTTTCTTGTTACTCAATGAGAATTTGTTTCATACACTGGGAAAGCAGATATGGATGGTAATGCTAGCAAGTGTTTTTGTGTAAGTTGGTATACAGCTAGAAATGCATCATCATTTACACCCCATCAGAAACATTTAACCAACTGGAAGGTTCTTTATCATTATAAAAACAGTATGTGGAATACTTATGAGGTACCAGACATTGTGCTAATCACATTAGTACATATGTATTTCATAGGACTTCCAGCCAATCCTGTGGATAGTAGTTCTCAACTCCAAGGTGGGGAGAGAAGAGAAGTTAAGTTTCTCAAGGGTAGATGGTGACAGAAGAGAAGGTAGGCTCAGCACGCGCACTTGAATGAACCCTGTGGCACCCCTCGCTTTGCTGCTGGTTCATGCTTTGGTGTGTGGAGTAAACTGATTAGCATTTGATTTCCAAAGTAGAGATTCCTACTGATGGGAAGGCCCTGATAAAAGGGCTTTGAAACCGTTTTGCAGTATGGTAAGTTTTATTTAAAAAAAAAATAGAAGGAAAAGAGCAGCAGCTAGCTGGCAAATAAAACACTGTGCTATAAAGTTCATTTTCCAGAAAGAAATATCAGGGCACATCCTCATATAAAACACTTCCATTTTTAAAAATTGGAACATTTAACTGATTTTCTGGTATATGTGATTAAATATGACATAGCTTCATTCCCTAGATCCAAGAAAATTTGCCCCTTTAAGGATTTGTTCCATTTTAATCCAACTTACTTTCACTGATGAATTGACAGTTGCTTCTTACCTGAAAGTTGCCAAAGCAGCTCCCTCCTGGGAGCGTCACGTAACTCACAAAGGGAGGCCCAGAAGACGGCAGAGACTCGTAGACCACCACGCCTTCACTTGGGAAGGTGGCCTTCTGCTGCTGCTTGCTTTCCCAGAATTCCTGTAACATTGATACAACGTTCACTGAAAAAGACAAGAGACATCATGAACGATTAAGGATGGATGTACTCTGGCAAAAACAAAATTTTATCTGAAGCTGCATTCTGTAACTGGCAGTTTCAGTTTAAGCAGAGAATGTGTGTAGTGGGGCTGCTTCCAGCTATGAAAGAATATACTTTATTCAAATATATTTAAAGTAGGTTAAAATATATCACTTAAATGCACATGTATATATTTCTTAAGGAGTAACATCAAGAAGTAGTTTGGGCACTCTGACAGGATTGTATCATATCAAATTTGCTTTACAAATTGAAAAATCTCACTCTTCTGTGTTTGAGAACTTGCCTTAGCAGACTGCCTAGAACTGTAATTCTCTGGCTCTTTCTCCCATTGCTCTTGGGCTCTAAAATCTGCAAAATGAAGCCAAATTGTGAAGTAAAGACGTAAGCAAAGTAATTTTACTCTGGACTTCATGTTTATAAGATTTAAGAGGAGAAATTAAGGAAGACAAATCATTCATGTTCCCTCCATCCCACTCTAAAGGAGGATGACAGGCAACTGGGAAGTAAGCAGGAGGCTGGAAAAAGCCATGAGTGAAACTAATAACTCAGAGACTTTGTTAAGGACGAGGCCTGTTCAGTGACTTCAGAAAACAGCAATGGCTAGAGCCATGTGTTTTAGATTAAGTGACCTGTGATAGCCTGCAGAAGTTCCAGATCAAATTAGGTTGGTTTGTTTATCCTGTACTGCAAATTGAATTGTGGAAATTAACAAGGAAAATAGAATTGTAGAGTCAAAAGTGACCTTGTGGGTCATGTAGGCAAAGCTCTTCCTAGTGCTGGGACTCCTTTCCAGCCCTCCCGACCGCTGCCTGTCCGGCCTGTCCCTGCGCTTGTGCAAAGGCCTGAACCTGGCACCTCGGAGGCAGCTTGTTTCAACTTGGAATGGTTCTGTGGAAAGGTGAGCTGAGATCTGCTCTCCCATAAGGTCCACGCAGGGGCTTTGCTTCTTATTTCTGGGGCTTTGTATCAGTTTACCTCCTTACCCTCTTGAGAGCCCACCACATCTTTGAAAACAGCCTTGGACATCTGTTGCTTCGGCCCATCTGGCATTTGCCCACCTTCTTGTGTGGAGCGAGGTGAAGTTCCATGTAGTCTCCAGGAGTGAAACTGGGGATTTGGTCAAAGTCAAGTCATTTAGGGGCAATGAGACTAGGTCTTTCGTTGGAAATTCCTATTTATCACTAGGAGACTGTGGGGATTGCTGGTAAGCATGGCTCTGCCTGAGCAAGAAAGAAAGCAGCCTTGTGAAGAAAGTGCATAGCAAAGAGCAGAGCAGGGAGATGGAAAAAGACGAGTTCTGACGACACAGCGTTAGAGCTTTGCCCAGATCCAGATTTCTTGATTAACTCTGCGTTATGTGGAACAGCTTAGTCTGTTTTTCCCTTGAGCCATTTTGAACTGGCATCTCTTGTGTGGTGTGACAGTGCACTAACACAGATAACTCTCCGATCTCAGGGTAGTTTTTCGTCTTTCAAACTTTTTTTTGTGCAACACAGTGTCTATGCCTTTTGTCACTACTTTAAATATACTTTTGGATGTGCTTCAAGCTAGAGGATATTGGTATTTTCTGAGTTTTATATGGAGGCAAAAACATTACACAACCACTTTCTAATCTGTTTACCAGAGCACTGGGCCCCTGCACCCCCTTCCTAAGTCACCCGTCAGCTTCGTGATGAGCAGTTCAGTAAATTCTGGAGACACTCCCAAAATTAGGTGCCCGTGTCTATGAAAAACTGCAGTGTTTGGTGTTTAAGAAGTGTTTGGGGAAATAAACTGAAAATATAAGCCTGTCAGGAGTGATAATTGAATTAGTTAAAACATATCTTAAAGGTCAAGTTGAGAATTGATCACAGAGTTCTGACTTATTTAAAAATACTTGCAACAGTACTTATTTCTAGCAGTTGATGTAACTCCAAGTAGAATTAGAACTGTATTTTGTTTCTGTCCTCCTCCATCCAGTTCTGAGAAGACAAAAATTTATGAGCTGGTCAATTTGTATCTGTACTTGAAGTTAATTTTCAGAATTCACCAGAGATGTTCAGAAAATTGAAGCCTAAAACTAAAGCCAGCATTGCTCTGCTAGGCTATTTGAAGATGGTTCGTTATTGAGTGACATTTGGCTAAGAAATGGAGTAGGAAATTGAGGACTCACCGTTATCTAGGTAAAATGAACACTAGGGTTTTGGCACATAACAACTATTTGGAGTAAAGAGTTGGAAGGTACCTTCCCAGTAAGATTTCTGCATAAATAAAAGCAGCAGTTAAAAATTTTTCATTTTGTTACCTTGGAAGATTTCTTTGATGATCCTACAGATGTCATCACCCTTAAAGAGTGAAACATATATACATACAACACACAATCCGTCTTTCTATCTCTATCTCCTCTTGTTGACTGGACAAGCAGAAGAATGGAGTGCAGGAAGAAAAAGGCCAGCTTGCGGTTTGAAATTCCAAAGATCAGTAAGTATATCAGAGGATGCTCTAGGAAACACATGCTGCTTTATTTTTGTGAGGTAGCATAAGCAAAGTTTATGGACAATTGCAAAGCAAGTGTGAGAAGAGGGTCAAGTACTGTTGGAAAAAACCAGCTAAGTTTGAGGCTGAGCCTCATGATACAGTTTCAGTCTCCAGGTGCATGCAGTCAGTGAATCTGCCTTCTATGCTGCAGAATAAACTAGACCTACCAACTGTGTAAACTCCATCCCTACATCGAGGCATCCGTCTGCGCACCTGCCCAGCTCTACCTAATTTCCCACAGACTCAGATGATTTGTGCTGCTTCTCCTGGGCATTGTTCTCTTAGTCAAGCATTTGGCTTATTCTTAAATGCTTCCTCTTAATTTTTCCTTCTCAGTAGCCATAAGTATGCTTCAGATTATGAATGAATGAATTAATAAATGAATTAATCAATCAATTAAATGAGACACTCAGTCTTGGAACTATTTCTGGCTTATTAAAACTTTTAAAGGTTATTAAAACTTTCCCATTATAGCCAGCCTGCTAGAATGAATATTCTACAACTATTTTTGCTTCCTTAAATCCCGCTGGTATTTAACCCACTGAAGGAAGAAGCAATCTGGATTCTTCCTTCTACATTATCTCGCCAAAAGTACTTTAACAAATAACACCAGTTCCTAATTTTCAGACCTTATTCACTGCGTTTGATACAGTTATCAATTTTTTCTAGAAACCCTCATCCAAGCTTTTTGGGCACTATTTCTCCTTAATTATAGCTCTCTCTTTCTAAATATTTCTCCTATTTTCTTCCATGTGTTTTTCTTCTGCTGTTCATTCCCTTCTGTAAGTTCCCAGGAGAATCTTATCTTATTTTCTCTTGCTTCTTTCTCTACTACTGTCCTTGAAATTTCTGCGATACTACATACCATAATGTACAACGACAGTTCCCAAACCCTTCTCCCATCTGTAGCCCCAACTTTGCTATTAGAGACTTCCATTTGTACAGTGTTGTACAAATTCAAGTCATTTTATTTTCCGTAAGTTCATTGCTGCCTTCTAAATTATTTTCCTTCCTATTGTATTCCTTGGACACTGATATTATCATCTACATAGTCACCTAAATCAGAAACATAAAAGGAAATTTACATTTCGTTTCTCCTTTCCATATCTCATAAATGCCCAGATCTTGTCAGCTCCGTATCCTTGATGTCTCCGCAGCTAGGACTTCTTCTCAGTCCATCCTGCCTTTGCTGCATTGGCTCACACTCATACATCACCGCAAATAAATCCTCTCTTCGTTCCTTCATTATCTGTAGGGTAAACAACTCCTTAGAAAGGTGTAGCAGGCCCTGTGCCTTGGTACACTCTTTCATTCTTACATTGCTTTCCCCAGGTTCCCCCTCCAGGCTTCTCATCCCCTGTGTGTCTTACAGTACTGGCCCATACTTCTTTTCACCCTCTTGGAATGTCCTCCTTTCTAGTCTATTGTCTTCTTGAGTGGCACCTCCTCATTTTTTCAAGATTCATCTCTATCATGAACGTATCAGTAATGGAAACAAAAACAAGATCATTTCTAAGCTTTTGCTATCTCAAGTGCTGTCAGTCCCCTGAGCATCATCCTGGACATCATTTGGTGACTTGTTAGAAATGCAGGACCTCAGGCCTTACCCCAGGCACACTGCACCAGCTCTTCATTTTAAAACTGATTCACAGTCATAGAATAATGTGTGACTGTAGGCACGTTAAAGTGTGAGAAATCCTGCTGTAGGAAGAAATGGCTAAACCCACCTCCGTGATCATGTACTTACGTGCCAGCTACTATGTATTTCTCATTTATACCTTACAACACCTCACTGAAATACATATTATCACCTACAACTTAAAAATGATAAATAAAAGAGGCTCAAGGTACAATTACATGGCTACAAAGCCTAACCCTAACCTGGTTATGAGTGTTTAGTCTATGTTCTTGCTCATCCCAAGATACTCTCTAATATAATGGAACTGAAGTCATTTTCATGCCTACCTCTCTCTGCTAGTGCCGTGATGTGGTTCTAGCACAGAGATGTCTTACTGAATGAGCATTCTCTGTTCATGTGGATTGGCCTCCTTACAACAACCAGCAGCACTCAGCTCTAGCTTAAAAGAATGGTATAAATATCCTCAACTGTGTGAGTAAGAGGGGCTGGAACCAGGTCTCCTGTTCCAGTCTCTTCTTTCAAGAAAAGCTGATGAAGAAGGGACCTCAAGAGGAGTAAGAGGAAATTACTACGGACTGTGGAGGGGCTAGAGGAGGCTTTGCAGGCAGAAGGTATAAGAAAAAGGTAAGGTCAGGTCTCTTGGCCTGATTGTGCTTTCTATCTTGGGTCTGGAAGCTGGAGTGGAGAACACATCATTTGTAGCTGTGCTTTATTTCTCTCAAAGTTTAATAACTGCCCTTTTGAAGTTTCTACCCTGTCAATGAACACTTAAGGAAAAAGGCTTCATCCACAACCAGGACAAAATAAATGTGTCACCAGGTAAATGTGGACACCAGACATGCGGGTGGGAGTGATCCTTAGCTGGAGGCCTAGAGGAAGCACACAGGACAAAATTTGGCTGAAGCTGGCATCAAGACAAATCAAATAGCACTTTTGGTGCAGCATTGAACACAGTTCATCTTTTGGTTTTGCTTTTGTCATGGAAACTGATGTTTGATAAAAATTTCTATAAAGAAATAGAACATCAAATGGCTGAAGCTGGGGTTACACTCAAATTTCTTTTTTCCAGTACCGGGAATCGAACTCATGACCTCATGCTTGCCAGGCAGGCACTGTGTCCCTGAGCTAAATCCCCAGCCCCATGCTCAAATTTCTTAATCCATTCCCCTGCCTAGAATTGCTTTCAGGGTCACAATGATAGACAGACCCAGTCAGCATTTCAGAATATCTTGAGTATCAACAAGCAGACAAATTGCTGTGTAGTTTGTAGACATTTGCAAGGCTACTTCCTTCAGCGTGCTTTGAAATTTGAACATGACTGAACTCTCAGAGTAGTAATTAAATCTCCCAACGTGTCTCCTATAAGTGAGGTTTACATTTCTCCCCTCCTCTACTTTCCTTTTTTATAACAAAGACTTTCTCAGCTATGATAGTGACATCCACAATGAACCCCCACCTTGGCTATCGTGCCTCGGACCCTCTCCTGCAGAAATCCTCCATCGGTTTCATTTGGGACATTCTCTACTGGTCATCAAATGCCTGGTGCTTCTTATCTGCCTCAGTTGAAATTCTCTCTCCTATCTTAAGTGTTATTTCTGCCTCTCCCTCTCCTTCCATCCTGTTCACTTCCACACTGCAGAGGAAACACCACCTCCTCCGTCATGCCTCACCCACCACTTCCAGCCAACAGGCATCTCCTTTTCTGAGCTCCGATTCCATTAGCCGCCCTGTGTCTTAGCACTTAATCTCCTATAAACCATGCTAATAAAATGGATATGGTGCTCCTGGCTAAATTTATCAAGTCAGACTTGGCTGGACTTCCTTCTGGCCAGAGGAATGAAACAACTTGTGGTAACAATTCATCTCATAGAGTACAGTTTTCTGTGACTTAACTCACAGCAGACTGTGGGATTCTAAAGGGCAGAAACTCTAGTTCATTCTTCTCTGCAGTCTCTGTGGTATCCAGCACAGGGTTATTCACCTAGAAGCAGTCCTTAAATTTATTTGTAATCTAAGCACACTGTAGTCCAAACATTGTAGTGCAATTGAATGAATGTGTAAGTCGGTGAAGTTCACTAAGATGCATGTATAGGTAAGGATTTTCTTCTGTAACTGGAATTTTTATGTATGAACTTCCATGGTGTTCATGCAGGTTAAGTGTGATGGTGGCAACCATGCCCCAACTGGAGGTGGCAGAGGGTACAAAAAGGTGAAGTCTTGTCAGAATAGACACGTGATTGCTGGCTTCTTGTTTGCTTGGATTGCACCTTTATAATAATTATGGCTTAGGAAAACCCTAAACGGGAATGATAGTACTTCTGTCTTGGAAGCCAACTCTGATTTATGTGAACTTCCTGGGGTGCTCTGTTGAAAAGGATTTAAAAATAGTTTCTGGGCTCAGTAGAACAGAGCACCATAATTAACCAGCAGTGTGGCACAGACAGTCTATGTGTCAGCTCTGACCTTGATAATACGAAGAAATAAAGAAGTTCATGACAGGTCTCTCTGCCCACAGAGATTTACAATCCAGCTGGAAAAATAATGTATTCATCATATAATTAGTGAAAATATTAGAGTGCTAAATTGTAGAACAGAGATGAGGTTAAAGAAATATTTAAAGTTTAACGATTTGTGGCAAAGTAATCGCATAAATGCAAGAGGAACGTAGATGAACGTGGGCTGATTGTAAGGAAAAACTAGATAGGAGGTGAACCCAAGCTGAGCTCTTCCCAGAGGAAGGAGGTTTAGACAGGTTTGGGGGAATGAGAGAAAGTGTGCTCCCCAGGGAGTGAGGGTGGCATTAAACAGGAGTAAGAGAAATAATTATGCCCTCACTGAAGAACTGTGTAAGGAGTGAAGAAATTCAGAAGACAACTCCCCGAAACACGACACATTGCCGTGCTGATTACTTTGATTGATATAACTGGGGGATGTAGGCAGAGCTCTGAGCTCTTGGAGCTCCCTTTGTCTGCCTAAAGATGGGGCCTCCAAAAGCAGCTCATCCCTCCTCTCCCAGGAATCTATCACAGGAGAAAAGATCACAGGAGAGAAGATTGAAGGTTGATAAGATGTCCATACGAACTATTCTTTTAGGACTGCTCTGAGACAACTGTTACTACCAGAGAGACTTTTATCTGCAAAAATCAGCCTTGATCCACTGTACATTTCCTCCCTACCTCTCCCATAACTCATGGCTCCACCACCCTTAGAATCCCCAAACCACTATTTCTTTCCATAACTCAAGATGCTATATTAACTTGACAATCCTTCGAGTCCCACATTTTGTGAGAACCCTTTATATATGTATATCATTAAATACATTTTCCCCCTGCTAACCTGTCTCCTGTCAACTTAGTGTGTAGCCCATACATGGAACCCTTTCCACCATGCAAAAGGTGGTAAAGAAGCTATGTTTCAGGAGAGACAAGAAAGGGTGCCGCTAGGAAGGGGGTCAGATTTGACAAGGGATGGTGTAAGAGGACTTAGCTTCTTTAGTGATTATAAATAACTCTATTGGCCTGATGTCCCAGGTTTACCCCAAGTGGAAGACAAAGTCAGAAACCCAGAGTCCTTTGCCCTTTGCCCTTGCCTGGGGTGCTGTGCAGGTTGTGGTTGGTAGCTTCACCTATAAAGTGGTAGAGCCCCAGGATGGGCCCAGACACTTACAGAGAGTGTGCAGTTACTCTTGTGCATCTGGAGGCTCAAGGTAGACCAGAGGAGCATGGGTACAGAAATCCACGAGAAGTGGGTAGAAGATGAAGCAAGCAAGAGTCCCTTTTTACAGTCTGGTAAAAGCCTGAAGCCTGTTCCAAGAAAGACATTGATAACTGGATACTCAAAGATTTTATCCTAAGAAAAATATATATTTTATATTTGTAGAAGTTGAACATGATGGAGATACCCATATGGACACACAATCTGTGCTTCCATATAGAAGCATGTGAGACCTTGAGAATTTAAGTGTCCAGTAGATTATAGCATATGCTGTAGAAGAGACCTTAAATGTAGGCTCTAGTTCACACACAATCAAAAGACTACATCTCATCTCTCCATTTTTTAATTAACAGACAAGCACTTTACTGAATAGTCTGACTCCTTTTCTCTGGAGTAAGGCTGCCTGGGTTTGACTCCCACCTATGCAGACACCTGGCAGCTCTGTGCTTCAGTTCCTCCTCTGTGGACAGCACTACTCACCTCCCAGGGTTGTTGTAAATCTTAAAATGGAAAATATTCACAACGAGGCTCACACATGGTAAGTACTAGAGTGTTAACTATTACTTGTGACTAGATACAGCAATCAAAAGCGTGATTGTATATTTGCATATTGCATCTTTGAAAGCAAGTATTCCTGGATTGGAAACTGTACCACTAGGTACTCTAAAAATAGCCTACAAGTCTGAAAATTCTCTAATTGAACACATCATGCTATTTCTTTTCAAGATGTAGGAAGAGTTCAACGATGGAAACAGAAAGGTCTTTTCATAACATTCTCCGTTAAAGTCAAAGTTCCATAGTAGCCAACAAATAAATGAAATGCTACATGTTACAAGATCTGAAAACATGGATTTTATCCCAATTTTTTACTTTATGTTTTTGATACAGGGTTGCCAGGCTAGTCCCGAACTTACAATTTTTCTGCCTCAGCCTCTCAGTAGCCAATTTTTCACTTTCTATTGGGTGGTAAAGGCAGTGGTCCTGCTCTACTACAACTGCAGAGAGGAATTAACTTTCATTTTAAATTAATGTTCAATAATTGGATTTGCCCCATGAAAATAGAAACAGTGTATTTTGCTGCCCATTTTAGTTACCTAAATCTTACCTAAACTCTACATAGAAGATTAATCATTTGTCTGTAAAAAGAAGATGTTAAAAACCTGTCATACATCCATCGGGAAAGAACCAGTTTCTTTAGGCCTTACATAAGGAGTAATTATAGGTAGCCGAGTAAAATATCCCTTGCCAAAACCAATTAAAGACAAATTGGAAAGGCTGCCATTTAAGGATAAATCATTAAGAAATTTTCAAGATGATTAGCATATTTTCAAATTGCTTCTCTGCCTCTGAACAGATGGATTTATGCTATGTAATATTTTAATATGACCTTTAATTAAATTACCCTTAGCAGGTGTTATTTTAAAATAAAGTTAATTAGTATTTTTATTCTAGCAGTTCAGTCATGTGGAACTTATGCTTACCAATTTCATTTCTTCATTTTGTTGAGGAAAAATAGGAAAGGAACCCCCAGACAATTTAAGGGAAAGACTCAAGACTGGATATTGATTTTTTTTTTCACTTAGGCAAACTGGGTTGAAAACTCAAGTGCCTGGAGCTTGTGCTGGGCCTGGCAGAACAGAGGACACTGACCAGCCAAGCGCCCTCTTGTGTTACTATCCTCAAGCTTTGCTTTCATCAGGTGAATGGAATCTCATGGACACAGCTTGTGTGTCTGGGAGGACTTGCAGGAAACCTAAGCTCCTTTTTCTTTCGTGTGGTCGTTCTTTGAAGGTAACCCACAGACACACAGTGGGACACAGGCCACTTGGAGTCCTGCTTTGTTCCCAGGAGAGAGCATCTCCTTTGGTTGTGCTCTCTTGTTGTGTTAGCTCCTTCAGCAGCTGGAAAGCGAGTTATTTTTTCTTTTGTGTGCCTTTTTTTCTTCTTTCACCTCTGCCCCCTACCTTACATATTTTTCTGTGGGAATTATGAGCCTTTGGATTGTTTTACAAAAGCAACCTCTCAGGAGGTTCTACAAAATATGTAAAAGAGAATATTCATCCTTCTTGGTTTAATTTCCACCTTCAGAATTTGAAATTACTGAACTAGAAATCACTTGTGGAGGAAATTTAAAGAACACCTATTTTCTGTATATTTGCAAGCACAGTGGGGAGAGGAGGAAGATTACAAAGCAGCAAGAAAAAAATCATAGAGACAAATAAAAATAAAACATCATTAAGTACACTATACTTAAACAGCAGCAGCAGCATGCCTGAGTTCATGTGTGGTTTATGTGTGCACCATGGGTCAGATGATGTCATCCAGTCTCAAAAGCGGCATAAAATAAAAACCTGATGTAACCTATTTAATCAATCAGGAAGTATGTATCTTTCCCATGTTCCACTGAGCACTGATATTGCACTGTATTTACAAGAGAGTTTGCAGGACTATGGATAGTACATAACCAACCAAAGATTAGTCCACTGGTTGCTTGGGTCGATCAGATGTGCTTTGTTCAAATGGCCAAATCTGGACAAATGTGGCTGTAGGTATATAGTGTATCTTCTCTCTCTGGAAGTGGTCATCTTAGGAATTCTCTTCAATACTAGCTGTAACTATCTGCGGAGGTGTATGTAAGAGAAACAGACTTCAGCTGTAAAGAGCATGGTGTGTGACCCTTGGTGACCCCACAGTTGGAGGTAGGGCCTGAGGATGAATGGAATGATGGGTGAGTCGGGGAACTGTGCCGATTTGGTGTGCAGAGTGATTCTGCACCGCTGTATTATGGCCCACTGGAGGTGGTTCTCTGGCTGAGTTGCCTGAGGTGACCGAGTTTATTATCTTCAGAGCTCCTCTTCCTCCATGCTCCTTCCTGTCTATTTGGCTGTCATCTTGTTCCTGTATGCAATTAGCCTGTGATAATGGTGGCAGTGGATGAACGGGCTTAGAAAAGTTCTGGCAAAGTTTATTTCATCATAAAGGGAAACACCTGATAACGGGAAAAATTATCCCTACTTTTTGTGAGGGAAAAAAAATCAGCCAATCAGTAACCAAAAAACATCTGCTTTGCACCTGCCTAATGCCTGACCCTGTGGGAAGCACCATGGGGTTACAAAAAGTGGACGGTCCAACGCTGCCAGGGACATGCAACGTAGGTGTGGACAAAAGCACCCCCAGTGAAGTGATAACAGGCAGTGCAGAGCCACATGAGGGAAATGTAAACAGTCCAGGCCCCAAGTGCCAAAGGAGTGGTGACTAAGTGATGGGTTCCCACAGCTGCTTAATGAGATGAGATCAGAATAAGGATCAACTGATTATCATCGCATGGGGGGAGAAAAAGCAAAACCATAACTCACAACATTCCATGGACACCAGAAAGAAAATACGGAGAACTACAGAGAGGGTAATGACTGTCTATTTTATTAATGTCAAACTTTCAATAAGAATCTTTCCCCCCTTTTCTTTTCAAATAGAATTGTTTTAACTACCTCTATTGACTAAACTCATAGAGGCATTTAAACATGGAGGAAAAGAAATAATGGGGTTAAAACTTCAATATGAAATCCATTAAAATAAGAAGATTCTTTTATGAAAGGCTTCTAAAGTTGTCTTACATTTCTTAAATCAATCTGTAGCACATAATCAGTAAAACCGTATCATTTAAACAGAAAGATCATAACTTAGAAACTCACCCTTAGGCAGCTGTATCCTATTATGGGCTGTAACTTAACACATGAGTTTCAGAAGTTGTTAAAATTGAGTTCAGGCTAACAAATCTTAACTGTTAAGAAAAAACAAAACCTCTAGTGAGATGAGACAGCAGTCCACGAAGAGGTCCCAGATTGATCTCACAGGATGGATGTCTATCATATTTAATTTTGGCCCCGTTAAATCTTATTTGTATATGAGCAGCTAATACATTAGGACAGATTTTGTCCTTAAGTGATGAAGGATCCACATATATATATTTTTTTCCACTTTGAAAAATTTTCCTCTGGGGCTGAGACACTCAGTATTTAAACTCTGTCAAATGAATATTTACTGGTAAAAGAAAAGAATAGCCCTTTTGGCCCTGATAACTGCACCGATACCTACATTTTTCTCTTAGTAGAAATTTCAATAAAAATAGCTGTATGTTGTATTAAATAAGCTAGTGTCATAGGCTTGCATAAAGCACATCCCCAGTTTAAAGCTGAAGTTACAGGGCTTAAGCTATTGTAATTAAGATGCACGCAGTCTAAAACGAGGTAGCAAATTGGAGTTTGCTTTCTGTTTCTAGATTGTCCTCTTTGAGGCGCAATTTACATGGTGAGACACAGTGTAGTACATGTAGGGATTTTACTGCACAAGGTTTTCATTCCTTTCTTCCTACCCCATTCCTCTGTGAAATGTGAAAACTATAAATGTATCATCAAATTTATAGATTTCAAGTAACTTACAGTAAAAACCATGGGATGGAAAACATGCTTGACTCAAGGATTTTTGCTCTCACGCAGCATGTAGCCAGATTCATGATTACTAAGATGTTTTTAATCGTCCTGTTATTTGGTTCAATGTTTCCAAAGGGTAAAAATGTCCTCTTTGAAGTAAAGCATTCACCTATCTGATATAAGTAAAATCTTTCATGCAAAATAATATTTTCCCAAATGAAAGGGTTAATGTACCTCAAATATGTGAGAAATTTACCTCCAGTTGAGCAACATTAGTGAAGGTTTAATCTTATCTTTTTATTACAAAATTTGGGAAAAATATTAGTGTAAGCTAACATGGAAGTTTTAAAGTCAGTGTGAGAAACTAACTTGTTTTTGTAGCTGCACTGACAATTAAGAACTTTTTTTTGTTTGTTTGTTTTCTCCAGTACCGGGAATTGAACTCACAACCTTGCACTTGCCAGGCAGGCGCTGTGCCTCTGAGCTAAATCCCCAGCCCCAAAGACAGATTTTTTTTTTTTTTTTGGTACCAGGAATCGAACTCATGACCTCACACTTGCCAGGCAGGCACTTATGCCACTGAGCAATTCCCCTGGCCAATTAAGAAATTTTAAACAATCTTATTTAGAAAGTGTGTCCTGATTTTGGTCTCCAGTCAGTGAAAGTGTTTTCTCTGCATATGCAAATTTGATAATCACAAATTTCACATCTTATCTCAGTTGGCAAATGGTTTTTTAATGAAAAAAAAGTTGCATTTTTCCCTAACCTAGGTATCAGGAAGTGTACATTCAACAGGCGCCAATGTAAACTTTTCCCCGACACACCATAAGGACATAACTTCTAGAACTAATCTAAGACCAAGGCTAGTTAGCTTCAGCGGTTCCTGATTGCCTGCATGTTAGAGAGACCTGATCTCCCTCCTCTGCCTGGCTCTAACTTTCTGGGTGCATGCTTACTGGATTGCCTTTCAATAAGTTGTTCCCTCTCCTCAAAAAACTGCTTCTCCTGTCCGCTTCCCATCACACTTCTGCTTGGATGTGACTACTTAACAGGCTCCCTGTAGATTCCCCAAAGGCAATGTCTAGGAAGGACTTGGAAGACAATTTGTATCCTGCCTTCATCCTTTACTAGCTGTTCAACCTCGGCATATCACCTTAGCTTCCATGTGCTTCTGTTTCCTTACCTATAAATAACAGTAGTACCTACATCACAGGCTTGCTGTACATGTGCTAGCACAGTGCCTGCCACATGAGAAGGCCTTGATGTCCTAGTGTTACTGTGAAATAGGAGGACGAGTTTAAAGATGGCAGGTAAGCTTATGATGCTCTTGTAATTTGAAAAGCTAACATGTACATGGGGATCTGAAAGCCCAGCCATTTTGAAATCATGTTTTCTTTTGAGAAAGCATATGTGAAACTGTCAAGCAGTGGCATACAAGTAGCAGGTTCACATAGCACTTCAAAAGGGTGGAGGGGGGTGTTTTTGTGACAACTCATCTTTGGTTGTGATGGATGAAAACTAAATGAAAAGAAATTGAACATTGCACAAGGCTAAGAATAGCAGGCAGCAAGGAGATATGCCAAAATTTCTCTGCATAGAGGTTCTGTCTGATGCTGTGGAACTATCCGGTGCTACTTGTTACAAAGCACAGACATTTATGTAGCGGGCAATAGCCCAATGTCAGCTAGATAATCAAACTTCAACTGAGAACCCACCTTCTTTAAAATCTCTTTTCATTATTTTTCATTTGAAATGTGAAATAGAGGCTTAAAGAAAAAAAAAGTGGGGGCTGGAGATTTAGCTCAGTGGCACAGCGCCTGCCTGGCAAGCAGAAGGTCAGGAGTTCAATTCCTGGTACTGGAAAAAAAACAAAAAAAAAAAAGAAAAAAAAGAAAAAAAGTGTTATGGAATTCATTTCCACTCAGGAAAGAAAATTTAAAAAACAAATCACAGCTATTATCAGGTGAATACCTTGTCTAAAATAGAATGATAGATTTAACATTGCAGAACTGTAGAGTGCCATTTAAAGGGCTGCCCCAGCTGACAAAAGCATTTCAAATTTATTTCTTTAAATAAATGTAACATTCCTATGTCCATCTATCTCAGACCAGAAAACTCTCTAGGGACTTTTCCTGATCAACAAAAAGAGAAAATTCAGTTATTATTGCTTGCTTTCAAGCAGATTAAAAGCCAATTGAGGGTACCAAAGAAATCAAATGACTGTTTAAGGTCCCTGTATTGTGTGCATCCAAATAATAAACACTGCTTTTGCATTCACAGAAGAGAAATTTAACAAAAGCCTGAAAGTATTCCTCCTCCTCCCCCTCCCCCTCCCC